>NC_046163.1:76070196-76078129 GCF_011064425.1 Rattus rattus
TGTGACATAGAATCTCAGGGTTGTTTTGATTTGCATTCTTAGACTTGGTAGATATTGTACCCTTTATGTGCTTTCTCGACCATGCTATATTCCACAATTGAGAATGTTTGTTTAGGCTTGTACTCCATTTTTTAATATTAGGCTTATTTGATTTCTTCGAGTTCTAAATTTTGAATTCTTTGAATATCTTTTTTTCAATTTGTTGGTTATTCGTTTTGTTCTATTGAGAGTGACCTATCTTTTAGAGAGGTATTGAATTTTATAAGGTCCCATTTGTTGATTATAGATCTTGAACATAGACCATTGGTCTCTCTTCAAAAAAAATTCTTCCCAGCCCATTTGTTTCAGGTTTCTCCCTTTCTCTTTTTTATTATTGCAGGTATTGGTTTTAGGTGGAGGTCCATTGATCCACTTGGACAAGAGCTTTGCAAGGCAGTAAGAATGGCCCAATTTGCAGTCCTCTCCTTGGGACTTCTCCAGTTGAACCTGTAATTTATTGTTGAAAAAATCTTGTCTTTTTATTCATTTGGTGGTTTCTAACATTTATCAAGGTCAAGGGACCATAGATATGATGGTTCATTTCGTGTCTTCTATTCCACTGATCAACTCCTGTGTCTGTACCTATTCCAAGTAGGGTGTTTTTGTATTGCTTGCAATACAGCTTTGAGGTCAGGTATTTTGTTTTCCGAAAAGTTTATTGTTGAATATATTTTTCACTTATCAGTGGCTTTTTATTCCAAATGAATTTGCAAATTGCAGTTTCGAATCTCTGTGAAGAATTGGTGGGAATGTTGATGTTGGTTCCATTGAAGTTTGGAGATTGCTTTTTGGGAAGATCACAATTATAACTATATTCATCCTGCCAACCCATGAGCATGGGGGGGGGATCTTTTCTAAATCCTGAGGTCTTTTCCATTTCCTTGTCACAGAGGTATTTTTGTGTGTAGCAGAGTAAGAAGTATTATATATTGTTTTGATTATTTTGAAGGGTGTCTTTGATTAATTTCTTCCATCCCATTCATATTTGAGTAGAGGAAGGTTATTCATTTATTTATTTGGGTTAATTTTATATCCCACCAATTGTTAAAGTTGTTTTGCAGCGAAGGTGTTCTCTTGGTGGAAATTTTCGTCACTTAAGTATACTACCATAGCATCTGTATATAGTGATATTTTATGGCTCCCTTTTAATTTCATTGCTTTGACATCTTTTTGTTTTTTAATTCGGCTAGAATTTCACACATGATCTTGAATAGGTATGGAGGTGACAGCCTTTGTCCCTGATTGTAATTGATTCCCCAAGTTTTCTTCTGTTTAGTTGATGTTGGCTACTGATTGTTGTGTGTATTGCTTTAAATTTGTCAGTTAGAGACCTTGAATTTTGGTCTTTCTAAGACTTTTATCATAAAGTGGTGTTGAATTTTGCCAAATGCTTTCAGCATCTAATAGAGATGTCAGTTTTTTCTGAGTTTGTTTAGTGGGGTAGGTTAGGTTTTTGGATTTCTGTGTATTGAATCATCCTCATTCTTGGTGACAATCCACTTGGTCACGGAGAATGATCATTTGACAATGTGTCAGATCGGTTTTAGAATTATTGGTATTTTTACACAGATATTACCAAGGTAAATTGTCTGAATTTCTCTTTTTTGTGTCTTTGTAGTTGAGGTAAGAGATAATTGTAGCTTCACAGCATTAATTGGATACTGTTCTTTTATTTGTGTTACTTTAGTACTTTAGAGAATATTCACATTATGTCTTTGAAGGTCTAATAGAATCCTGCATTAAACCCATCTGGTGCTCTTTTTTTTGAAAAGATTTTTAACGACTTCTTCTTTCTTTTCTTGAGAGTTATGGACTGTTTCAGTGGTTATTTAATTTTGGTAAATTTAATATCTGCGATAAAAATTGTCTTTTTTAAATCTTATTTTCCAATTGTTGAGTATAGGCTTTTTGTACTAGAATCTGATAATTTATTTGAATTTCTTTCTGTTTATTTTGTCATGTCATCCTTTTCATTTTTGATTTTTTTAATTTGACACGTCACCTGTGCCCCTGGTTAGTGCCCAATGGATTATTCTTGATGATTTTCTTAAGGAACAAGTATTTTCAATATGGTACTTTTTTGTTTCTATTTGGTTGATTTCAGCCCATGAGTTGATTATTTCTGCCTTCTACTATTATTCTTGGGTAATATTTTGGTTATTTTTATTTAGAGATTTCAGGTGAGCTGTTGGGCTGTTAGTGTGTATGTTCTGCCCAATTTCATTTTGATGTACTCAGAGGTATGAGTTTTCCTCTTAGCATTGCTTTCATGGTGTCCTTAAATTTGGGTGGTTTCTTGTCCATTTTCATTAAATTTTAAAAAGTCTTAATTTCTTTTTTTTTCTTCCTTGACCAATGTATCCTTGATTAGAACATTGTTCAAGTTCCATGTATATGTGGAATTTCTGTCATTTTTGATGTTCTTGAAGACCAGCTTTAGTCTATATTGATCTGATAGGATGCATGGGATTCTTTCTATCTTCTTACATCTCTGAGGCCTCTTCTGTGACCAAGTATTTGATCAATTTGGGAGAAGGTAACATATGTTGAGAATAAGGTATATTCTTGTATTAGCACAAATTTTATACATATCGTTAAATCCATTTGCTTCGTAATTTCTGTTACTTTCCCATGCATCTGTTTAGTTTCTATTTCCCATCATCTATCTAATAATGAGAGGTGTTAGTCTCCCACTGTTATTATGTGTACATGGCTAATATAGTTTTGACTTCATGAAAGTTATTTTATAATGTGAGTCCCATTGCTTGGATCATAAGTGTTCAGAGTTGAGAGTTCATCTTGGTAACATATTCATAAATGTGCATGAAATGTCCTTCTTCTTTTTCTTGTGGAACTTTTGTCGGAAGTCTATTTATTTTTATATTTGAGGGTTACTCCCGCTTGTCTCTTTTTTGGCCCATTTGCTTGGATAAATTATGTCCAGCCTTTTAATCTGAGGTAATGCAGTTTATTTTTTGTTAATGAGGTGGAATTTTCTGTATGTATAAAAGTGTTGGGTCCTGTTTATGTATCCAGTCAGATAGACTATGTGTTTTTTTCAGGGATTTGAGTTCATTGGTGTTAAGAGATATAAAGGATTCTGATTGTTTTTTCCTGTTATTTTGAAGTTTGATGTAGATTTATGTTTTGTTGATTCTTCATTTTGTGTTTGTTGAAATAATACTAATTTCTTGCTCTTGCCTGTGTAGTTTTCCTCCTTGTGATTGAGTTTTTTCGTCCTCTTACCTTCCTTACATGTACTTTTCGGAAAGATAGTGGTAAATTTGGTTTTGTGCGGATTGTCTTGGTATTCCATATATGTTAACAATTGAGTGTTTTGTGGGACATAGTGTAGTTTGGGCTTGCATTTGTGTTGTCTTAGAGTCTCTATGATATTCTTGCAAAGGATCTTCTATTTTCAGTCTCTGTTTAGAAGTCTGGTGTAATTCAGATTCTTGTCTGCCTTTATATGTTACTTGACATTTTCCCTTACTGCTTTTAATACTGGTCTGTGTGTGTGTGTGTGTGTGTGTGTGTGTGTGTGTGTACATTTTCGTTTTACCTATTATTTGATGGAAGGATTTTCTGGTCCAATATATTTGAATTCTACAAGATCTTTTTGTATTCATGGGCATCTACTATTTTAGATTAGTTTTCTTTTTCTAAAATTTTTTTGAAAGATATTTACTAGCCATTTAATTTGGAAACTTTTGTACATTTTATACCTAATGTTCTTCTGTTTGGTCTTCATTGTGTCCTGAATTTCTGAGTGTTTAGGGTTAAGTGCATTTTGCATTTTACTTTTTTTTGAATGTTGTATCAATATAATTCTGTGTATTTTCTCCTTTTGAGATTCTTTTTTCAATACTCCTTGTATTTCGGCGTATGCCTGCATATTTGTTTCCTGAGGTTATTGGTAAAGTTGTTCATCTCCTGATTTCATTTTGTTTTAATTTCATCATTGTTTCTACTTCCCCCTTTTTCAGGTCCTTGATGCTTTTCATTTCCTTCATGTGTTCACTTTTTGTTTTTGAAAATCTTTTATGTCATATGTGTGTATTCTCTTTAATTGCTTCCATTGTTTACCCTGTGTTCCCTTATATTTCCTGGCTAGTTACCTAAATGTCCTATGTAAAAGTTCTCATCTCATTATGAGATGTAATTGATATCCAACCTCTCCCTGCTCCCAAACCCACATGGGGAGAGAGGGCCCATGGGCCCACAGGTGGGCACTCCTGAGTCTGCAGAGAAAAGAGTGACTGCAGGTAATGCCCACCATTGCCGACATCCCTGGCCCAAGAGAGAACTGTATAGGGCCTCTGGGAATAGGAAGATAGGGGCACTCAAGCTGCAGGTCCCTTGCAGTCCACACACCTCCATTGTTGGTGTGATTGCAGACTGATACAACCATTCTGGAAATCAGTCAGGAGGTTCCTCCAAATTTGATCTACCCTGAGGGACCCAGCTATACCTCTCTTGGGCATATTGAAGGATGCACAACCCAACAAAGAAACATGCTCCACTGTGCTCATAGCAGCCTTATTTATAATAGACAGAAGCTGGAAAGGACACAGATGCCCTCCAACCAAGGAATGGATACAGAAAATATGTTACATCTACACAAGGGAATATTACTTGGCTATCAAAACAATGACTTTTTGAAATTCAAAAGCTAATGGATGGAACTGGAAAACATCATCCTGAGTAAGGTAAACTAATTCCACAAAGCAAACATGGAATGCACACACTGACAAGTGGATACTAGCCCAAATGCTCCAATTAAAATAGATGCACAGAACATGTGAAGCTCAAGAAGGATGACCAAAATGTGAATGCTTCACTCCTTCTTTAAAATGAGAACAAGAATACCCTTGGGAGGGAATAGGGAGACAAAGTTTAGAACAGAGCCTGAAGCAATGCCCTTTCAGGGCCTACCACACATGTGGCCCATACATATACAGCCACCAAACTAAATAAGATGGATGAAGCAAAGAAGAGCACGCTGACAGGAACTGGATGTACATCTTTCCTGATAGACAAAGCCAGAATATGGAAAATACATAGCCAAATGCCAGCAGCAAATCACTGAACTGAGAATGGGACCCCCGTTGAAGGAATCAGAGAAAGGACTGAAAGAGTTTGAAGGGTCTTGAGATAGTACATGAACAACCATGCCAACCACCACAACTTCCAGGGACTAAGCCACTACCAAAAGACATGGACTGACCCTGGGCTCCAACTGCATAGGTAGCAATGAATAGGCTAGTAAGGGCACCAGTGGAAGGGAAGCCCTTGGTCCTACCAAGACTGAACACCCAGTGAACAGGATTGTTGGGGAGAGGGTGGTAATGGAAGGAGGATAGGGAGAGGAATACCCATATAGAAGGGAAGGGGAAAGTATTAGGGGGATGTTTGCCTGGAAAGCGGGAAAGGTAAAGTAATAACAATTGAAATGTAAATAAGAAATACCCAAGTTAATAAAGATGGAGGGAAAAAAAGAAAGGAATACAGTTCCTGCTTTTCTGGTGTGTTGTTGGATCCCAGGACGTTGTGTGGTTAATGAACTGTGTTTCTGACGATACCAAGTAGACTTGGTTTCTCTTGCTTAGTTTCTTGTGCTTCCCTCTCACCATCTGGATATCTCTGGTGTTGATCTTCTGTATCTGACAGAGCTTGTTCCTTCTGTGTGCCTGTGAGCTTGTGATCTTTGGAGGAGGTTAAACTGGGAAACCATGTTTCTTTGTGCAGGATTTGGATTAAAGTGTTACTGGACATCCTTAGCTCAGGGTAACAAATATACTGTCACGATTCATTCTCAAGATTCTCTGCAGTTCCTGTGACCTTTGTGCTTCTGGCAAGTCCCTTGAAATTGTAGTTCTATGTGTGGCCTAGGATGAGGGCCATCCTGGGAGACCAGCTCTTTCTGGACAGGATTTGGTTACAGAGGTCTTTAGGACAACCCCATTGCTGGGAACAGGAAGAGACTAGAAGAATCCTGTCCAAGGCTGCTCTTTAGTTCCTGTGCCCTGTGTTCTCTGGGCACGTCCCTTTTGGAGGTCCACTGGAATGAAAGTGGTAGTCCCACATGTGGGCTTCAGGGTGAGAGCATTTCTGGGTGACCAGCTCTTTCCATGCATTGCCTGGCTATAGGGGTCTGTGGTACAGTCCCAACTCCAAGGTGCAGACGAAGCCAGGAAGGATCCTGTCCCAGGCTGCTCTGCAGATTCTGTGCCCTGTGAGCTCCATGTGTCAATCTTCTGACAATTATTAGAGCAAGTTAGGGTTTTCCAGGTGGGTTCAGGAGTGAGAGCACTCCTGGGAAGCTCTTTCTGGTCAGTAAGTTGACATTGAGGGTCATGGGACAGCGTAAGCTCTGTGCTGAGATGGACACTAGATATAAACTTTTATTTTTTTTCTTTTTTTTTTTCTTTTTTTATTATTAACTTGAGTATTTCTTATATACATTTCAAGTGTTATTCCCTTTCCTGGTTTCTGGGCAAACATCCCTCTCCCCCTCCCCTTCCTTATGGGTGTTCCCCTCCCAACCCTCCCCCCATTACCGCCCTCCCCCCAAAGGTCTAGTTCACTGGGGGTTCAGTCTTAACAGGACCCAGGGCTTCCCCTTCCACTGGTGCTCTTACTAGGATATTCATTGCTACCTATGAGGTCAGAGTCCAGGGTCAGTCCATGTAGAGTCTTTAGGTAGTGGCTTAGTCCCTGGAAGCACTGGTTGCTTGGCATTGTTGTACATATGGGGTCTCAAAGCCCTTCAGGCTCTTTCCCAGTTCTTTCTCTGATTCCTTCAACAGGGGTCCCATTCTCAGTTCAGTGGTTTTGCTGCATTCGCCTCTGTATTTGCAGTATTCTGCTGTGTCTCTCGTGGAGCACCCACATCTGGCTCCTGCCGGCCTGCACTTTTTGTTTTCATCCACCTTTGTCTAATTGGGGTGGCTGTGGGTAAGGTATGGGGCAGGCTCTGAATGGGGTTTTCCTCAGTCTCTGTTTTAATCTTTTGCCTCTCCCTTCCTGCCAAGGGCATTCTTGTTCTCTTTTAAAGAAGGAGGAAGTATCTGTTATTTTGATCATCCGTCTTTGAGTTTCATTTGTTCTAGGATCTAGAGTATCTGCCATATGGGCCATTAGCCACTTATCAATGAGTGCATACCATGTATGTCTTTCTTTGATTGGGTTAGCTCACTCAGGATGATATTTTCCAGTTCCAACCATTTGCCTACGAATTTCATAAACTCGTTGTTTTTGATAGCAGAGTAATATTCCATTGTGTAGATGAACCACATTTTCTGTATCCATTCCTCTGTTGAAGGGCATCTGGGTTTTTTCCAGCTTCTGGCTATTATAAATAAGGCTGTGATGAACATAGTGGAGCACGTGTCTTTTTTATATGTTGGGGCATCTTTTGGGTATATGCCCAAGAGAGGTATAGCTGGATCCTCAGGCAGTTCAATGTCCAATTTTCGGAGGAACCTCCAGACTGATTTCCAGAATGGTTGTACCAGTCTGCAATCCCACCAACAATGGAGGAGTGTTCCTCTTTCTCCGCATCCTCACCAGCATCTGCTGTCACCTGAGTTTTTGATCTTAGCCATTCTCACTGGTGTGAGGTGAAATCTCAGGGTTGTTTTGATTTGCATTTCCCTTGTGACTAAATATGTTGAACATTTCTTTAGGTGTTTCTCAGCCATTCGGCATTCCTCAGCTGTGAATTCTTTGTTTAGCTCTGAACCCCATTTTTTAATAGGGTTATTTGTCTCCCTGCGGTCTAACTTTTTGAGTTCTTTGTATATTTTGGATATAAGGCCTCTATCTGTTGTAGGATTGGTAAAGATCTTTTCCCAATCTGTTGGTTGCCGTTTTGTCCTAACCACAGTGTCCT
>NC_046163.1:76078229-76085376 GCF_011064425.1 Rattus rattus
GTTTTCCTCTGAACTGTAATGTGTGCAGAGAGGCCCTTCTGGTTTCAGAGAGGCGTGTCTGGCCCTCTGAAGGTTTCAGCCTCCCTCCAATGGGATTTGGGTGCAGAGAACTGTTTATCCGGGTCTGTTTCCTCTCAGGTTCCAGCGGTGTCTCAGGTAGGGGTCCTGCCGCCCTGGGCCCTCCCCACAGGAACCCAGAGGCTCATGCACAGTTTCCTCTTGGGCCAGGGATGTGGGCAGGGTGGCAGTGTTGGTGGTCTCTTCCGCCTGCAGCCTCAGGAGGCCCACCTGACCAGGCGGTGAGGTCTCTCTCCCACAGGGTCTGGGAGCAGAGAGCTGCTGCGGGCCGGGATCCGCGGGTGTGGGACTTCCCCTGTGTATTCTTTTGGGATTGGGTTACCTCACTCAGCATGATATTTTCTAGTGTCATCTATTGGCCTAAGTATTTCAAGAAATCATTGTTTTTGATTGCTGGGTAGTACTCCATGGTGTAGCTGTAACATTTTTTCACTATTCTTTCCTTTGTCAGAGGACATCTATGTTATTTCCAACTTCTGGCCATAGTGAAGCTTGTGTGCTTGTTTTACCTTGGATATATACATGTGTGTGTGTGTGTGTGTGTGTGTGTGTGTATGTGTGTGTGTATGTGTGTGAGTGTGTGTGTGTGTGTGTTGTGTAGCTGAGTCATCACTATCCTTATGTCCAGCTTTAAGAGGAACCACCCGACTGTTTTCCATAGTAGTTGTACCAGCATTCAATCCCACCAGCAATGAAGGAGTGTTTCTCTTTCTACACATCCTTGCAGTCATCTGCAGTAACCTGAGTTTCTGATTTTGACCATTCTGACTGGTGTGACATAGAATCTCAGGGTTGTTTTCATTTGCATTTCCCTCATGACTAAGGATATTGAAAATTTCTTGAAGTGCTTCTTGGCCATGCAATATTCCTCTATTGAGAAATGTTTGTTTAGGTTTGTACTCCATTTTTAATAGGGTTGTTTGATTCTCTGGAGTCCAAACTCTTGAATTCTTTGAATATCTTTTTTTCAATTTGTTGGTTATCATTTTGTTCTATTGAGAGTGACCTTTTCTTTACAGAGGTTTTGCAATTTTATAAGGTCCCATTTTTTGATTCTTGATCTTAGAGCATAGACCATTGGTCTTCTCTTCAATAAAATTTTCCTTGTACCCGTTTGTTTCAGGTTTCTCCCCACTCTCTCTTCTATTAGGTGCAGTGTATCTGGTTTTAGGTGGAGATCCTTGATCCACTTGGACAAGAGCTTTGTACAAGGCAGTAAGAATGGCCCAATTTGCAATCCTCTCCTTGTGACCTCCAGTTGAACCTGTACCCATTTGTTGAAAATCCTGTCTTTTATTCATTCGATGGTTTTTAAACATTTGTTAAAAATCAAGGGACCATAGATATGATGGTTCATTTCTGAGTCTTCTATTCCACTGATCAACCTCCCTGTGTCTGTACCTATTCCAAGCAGGGTGTTTTGTATTGCTCTGTAATACAGCTTGAGGTCAGGTATTTTGTTTCTCTGAGAAGTTTATTGTTGAATATATTTTTCACAATCCATGGCTTTTGGTTATTCCAAATGAATTTGCAAATTGCTCTTTCTAACTCTGTGAAGAATTGGTTGGAACTTTGATATTGATTGCATTGAATCTGGGGATTACTTTTGGGAAGATAAGAATTATAACTATATTCATCCTGCCAACCCATGAGCATGGGGGATCTTTCTAAATTCTGAAGTCTTCTTCCATTTCTTTTCTAAGAGAAGTGAAGTTCTTGTCACGTAGATATCTTTTGTGTGTTGTTAGAGAAGACCAAAGTATTATATATTATTTGTGACTATCTTGAAGGATGTCTTTTGATTAATTTCTTTTGCATCCCATTCATTATTTGAGTAGAGGAAGGCTATTTATTTATTTGAGTTAATTTTATATCCTGCCACTTTGCTGAAGTTGTTTTGCAGCCGATTATGTTCTCTGGTGGAAATTTTCTAGTCACTTAAGTATACTACCATACCATCTGCAAATAGTGATATTTTGAGTTCTTACTTTCTAATTTCTATTGCTTTGACATCTTTTTGTTGCTTAATTGCCTTGGCTAGGATTTCACACATGATCTTGAATATATATGGAGGGCGTGGACAACCTTCTTTAGTCCCAGATTGTAATTGGATTCCGTCAAGTTTCTCTCTGTTTAGTTTGATGTTGGCTACCGGATTGTTGTGTATTGCTTTAAGTGTATTTAGGTACAGACCTTGAATTCCTCATCTTTCTAAGACTTTTATCAAAAAGTGGTGTTGAATTTTGCCAAATGCTTTCTCAGCATCTAATGAGTTGGTTGTGTGTTCTTTTTTCTTTTAGTTTGTTTATAGGGTAGGTTAGGTTCTTGGATCTCTGTGCATTGAATCATCCCTCATTCTTGTCGACGAATCCTACTTGATCATGGAGAATGATCATTTTGATCTTTCTCAGATTTGACTTGGGAGAATTATTGAGTATTTTTACAAAGATATTCTCAAGGGAAATTGTCTGAATTTCTCTTTCTGTGTAGTGTCTTTGTGAAGTTGAGGTAAGAGATAATTGTAGCTTCACAGTATTAATTGGATACTGTTCCTTTTGTTTGTGTTTTTGTTAATAGTTTGAAAAATATTCATATTATGTCTTTCTTGAAGATCTGATAGAATTCTGCATTAAACCCATCTGGTGCTTTTTGATTGGAAAACTTTTAATGACTTCTTCTTTTTCTTTGAGAGTTATGGGACTGTTTCAATGGTTATTTAATTTTGGTACCTAATATCTGACTATAAAATTGTTCTTTCAATCTGATTTTACAATGTTGTTGAGTATAGGCTTTTATACTAGAATCTGATAATTTATTTGAATTTCTTCTTCTTATTTTGTCATGTCATCCTTTTCAGTTTTTGATTTTATTAATATGGATACTGTCACTGTGCCCTCTGGTTAGTCTAGCTAATGATTTAATCTTGATGATTTTCTCAAGGAACCAGTTAATTTACCATATGGTATTTTTGTTTATATTTGTTTGATTTCAGCTCTGGAGTTGGTTATTTCCTACCTTCTACTATTCTTGGGCATATTTCCTTATTTTTGTTTTAGAGATTTCAGGTGAGCTGTTAAGCTGTTAATGTATTTTCTCTCCAATTTCACATTGGATGCACTCAGAGGTATAAGTTTTCCTCTTAGCACTGCTTTCATTGTGTCCCTTAAATTTGGGTATGTTTTTTCTTCACTTTCATGAAATATTAAAAGTCTTTAATTTCTTTCTTTTTTCTTCCTTGACCAATGTATCCTTGATTAAAACATTGTTCAAGTTCCATGTATATGTGGAATTTCTGTCATTTTTGTTGTTCTTGAAGACCAGCCTTAGTCTATGCTGATCTGATAGGATGCGTGGGATTATTTCTATCTTCTTACATCTTGAGGCCTCTTTTATGACCTATTATTTGATCAATTTTCGAGAAGGTACCATGAGATATTGAGAATAAGGTATATTCTTTTTTTAGGAATAAATTTGTATACATATCTGTTAAATCCATTTGGTTCGTAATTTCTGTTACTTTCCATGTTTCTCTGTTTAGTCTCTATTTCCATCATCTATCTAATAAAGAGAGGGGGTTTGAAGTCCCCCCACTATTATTATGTGTGGTGCAATGTATGCTTTGAACTTCATGAGAGCTATTTTATTAATGTGAGTCCCATTTCATTTGGATCATAGATGTTCAGAGTTGAGAATTCATCTTGATAAAATATTCCTAAATGTGCATGAAATATCCTTCCTTCTTTTGTGGTTAACTTTTGGTTGAAAGTCTATGTATTTTTAATATTTGAGGGGTAACTCCAGTTTGTTTCTTTGGTCCATTTGCTTGTTTGTTTGTAATGTTTGTTTCTGTTACTGAGGTGAATTTCCTGTTTGTTACAATGTGTTTGGTCCTGTTTATACATCCAGTCAGATAGTCTATGTCCTTTTATTGGGGAATTGATTTCATTGGTGTTAATAGATACTAAGAAATAATGATTGTTCTTTCCTGTTATTTTGTTGTTAAATATAGATTTATATTTTGTTGATTTCTTCATTTTATATTTGTTGAAATAATATTAATTTCTTTCACTTGCCTGTGTGGAGTTTTCCTCCTTGTGTTTGAGTTTTTTTATCTCTTATCTGCCCTAGGGCTGCATTTTCAGAAAGATACTGTGTAAATTTGGTTTTGTCATGGATTGCCTTGTTTTCTCCATCTATGTCAATTGAGAGTTTTGCGGGATATAGTAGCCTGGGCTTGCATTTGTGTTGTCTTAGGATCTCTATGATATCTGCAAAGGATCTTCTTTTTTTCATAGTCTCTGTTTAGAAGTCTGGTGTAATTCTGATTATGTCTGCCTTTATGTGTTACTTGACCTTTTTCCCCTACTGTTTTTAATATTCTTTGTGCGCGCTTGTGTGTGTGTGTATGTGTGTGTGTGTGTGTGTGTGTGTGTGTGTGTGTGTGTGTTTGTGTGTACATTTTGTATTTTAACTATTATTTGATGGAAGGGATTCCTGGTCCAGTATATGTGGAATTCTGCAAGCTTCGTATGTTTTCATGGGCATCTATTGCTTTAGGTTAGGGAAGTTTTCTTTTCTACAATTTTGAAGATATTTACTAGCCATTGAATTTGGGAACCTGTGTTCTCCTCTATACCTATTATTCTTCTGTTTGGTATTCTCATTGTGTCCTGAATTTCCTGAGTGTTTAGGGTTAGCAGCATTTTGCATTTTACATTTTTGTTGAATGTTGTGTCAATATAATTCTGTGGTATGTTCTTCCCTGAGATTCTCTCTTAATTACCCTGTATTCTTTTGGTGATGCTTGCATGTTTGTTTCCTGAGGTTATTCCTAAGTTTTTCATCTCCCGGTTTTTATTTCATTTTAATTTCTTCATTGTTTCTATTTCCCTTTTTCAGGTCCTTGATGGTTCCTTTCATTTCCTTCATGTGTTCAATTTTGTTTTCGTGAAAATCTTTATGGGATATTTGTGTATTCTTTTTTTTTTCTATGTTAACTTGAGTATTTCTTATTTATATTTCGACTGTAATTCACCCTCCCGGTTTCCTGGTCAACATCCCCCTAACACCTGCCCCTCCCCTTCTATATTGGCTCCCCTCCGTATCTTCCCTCAATTACCACCCTCCCCCCAACAATCACATTCACTGGGGGATTCAGTATTGGCAGGACCAAGGGCTTCGCCTTCCATTGGTGCTCTTACTAGGCTATTCATTGCTACCTATGAGGTTGGAGCCCAGGGTCAGTTCATGTATAGTCTTTGGGTAGTAGCTTATTCCCTGAAAGCTCTGGTTGGTTGGCATTTTTGTTCATATGGGGTCTGGAGCCCCTTCAAGCTCTTCCAGTCCTTTCTCTGATTTCTTCAACTGGGGTCCCATTCTCAGGTCAGTGGTTTGCTGCTGGCATTCGCCTATATATTTGCTGTATTCTGGTGTGTCTCTCAGGAGAGATCTACATCCGGTTCCTATTGGTCTGCACTTCTTTGCTTCATCCATCTTATCTAGTTTGGTGGCTGTGTATTATGGGCCACATGTTGGGCCGGCTCTGAATGGGTGTTCCTTCAGCCTCTGTTCTAAACTTTGCCTTCCTATTCCCTCCCAAGGGTATTGTTGTTTCCCTTTTAAAGAAGGAGTGAAGCATTTGCATTTTGGTCATCCTTCTTGAGTTTCATGTGTTCTGTACATCTAGGGTAATTCAAGCATTTGGGCTAATAGCCACTTATCAATGAATGCATACCATGTGTGTTTTTCTGGGATTGGGTTACCTCACTCAGGATGATACTTTCCAGTTCCATCCATTTGCCTATGAATTTCATAAAGTCATGGTTTTTGGTAGGTGAGTAATATTCCATTGTGCAGATGTACCACATTTTCTGTATTCATTCCTCTGTTGAAGGGAATCTGGGTTCTTTACAGCTTCTGGCTATTATAAATAAGGCTGCTATGAACATAGTGGAGCATGTGTCTTTGTTATATGTTGGGACATCTTTTGGGTATATGCCCAAGAGTGGTATAGCTGGGTCCTCCGGTAGTTCAATGTCCAATTTTCGGAGGAACCTCCAGACTGATTTAGAATACTTGTACCAGTCTGCAATCCCAACAACAATGGAGGAGTGTTCCTCTTTCTCCACATGCTCACCAGCTCTTTAATTGCTTCCATTGTTTACCCGTGTTCTCTTATATTTCCTTGAGCTAGTTACATATATCCTACTTAAAGTGCTCTATCTACATTATGAGATGTGATTGAAATCCAATTCCTCTCCTTGCTCCCAAACAATGTGGGAGAGAGAGCTTATCACCCAGACAGCTGGACACTCCTGAGTCTGCAAGGCAGGAGAGACGGCCAGTACTGCCGACCCTTGCCCAGATCCCTGGCTGAAGAGGAAAGTATATAGAGCCTCTGGGAACAGGAAGATAGGGGCACTAAAGCTGCAGGTCCCTTGCAGTCCAGACACTGCCCTGATATGAAGGAACCTGGTCAAATAGCTCCCTGCCCCCAAATCCCATGGGAGGGAGAGCTAAACCTTCAGAGGGGCAGACACGCCTGGGAAGTCAGAAGAGACTACACTCTGCCCAAATTTCTGACTCTAAATGAAAACGCCTAGCGCCATCTGGGCCCCCTGTGCACAGAACCAGAGAAAAGGTGGGGCAGGCCCTTCTGGTTGCTGCCCTCACAGAGAGCTGAAACGTAGCCGCCGAGGAGCAACTACCAGTCTGAAACCACAGGTAAGACAAACCTTCCTGCTCCAAGAGACCTGCCTGGTGAACTCAAGACACAGGCCCACAGGAACAGCTGAAGACCTGTAGAGAGGAAAAACTACATGCCCAAAAGCAGAACACTCTGTTCCCATAACTGGCTGAAAGAAAACAGGAAAACAGGTCTACAGCACTCCTGACACACAGGCTTATAGGACAGTCTAGCCACTGTCAGAAATAGCAGAACAAAGTAACACTAGAGATAATCTGATGGCGAGAGGCAAGCACAGGAACCCAAGCAACAGAAACCAAAACTACATGGCACCATCGGAGCCCAATTCCCATCAAAGCAAACACGGAATATCCTAACACACCA
>NC_046163.1:76085476-76211039 GCF_011064425.1 Rattus rattus
CTTTGCCTTACAGAAGCTTTGCAGTTTTATGAGATCCCATTTGTCGATTCTTGATCTTAGAGCATAAGCCATTGGTGTTTTGTTCAGGAAATTTTTTCCAGTGCCCATGTGTTCCAGATGCTTCCCTAGTTTTTCTTCTATTAGTTTGAGTGTGTCTGGTTTGATGTGGAGGTCCATGATCCACTTGGACTTAAGCTTTTGTACATGGTGACAAGAATGGATCAATTGGCTTTCTTGTACATGCTGACATCCAGTTGAACCAGCACCATTTGTTCAAAATGCTATCTTTCTTCCATTGGATGATTTTAGCTCCTCTTTCAAAGATCAAGTGGCTAAAACTGTGTGGGTTCATTTCTGGGTCTTCATTTCTGTTCCCCTGGTCTACCTTCCTGTCTCTGTATCAATACCATACATTTTTTATGACTTTTGCTCTGCAATACTGCTTAAAGTCAGGGATGGTGATTCCCCCAGAAGTTCTTTTATCACTGAGTTGAGTTTTTGTTACCCTGGGTTTTTTGTTATTCCAAATGAATTTGCAAATTTCTCTTTCTATCCCTATAAAGAATTGAGTAGGAATTTAGATGGGGGATTGCTCTGAATCTGTAGATTTCTTTTGGCAAAATGGCAGTCTTTACTATATTAATCCTGCTGATCCATGAGCATGGAGATTCTTTCCATCTTCTGAGATCTTCCTCAATTTCTTTCTTCAGAGGTTTGAAGTTCTTGTCATACAGATCTGTCACTTACTTGGTTAAAGTGAATCCAAGATATTTTATGTTATTGGGGCTATTGTGAAGGGTGTCATTTCCTTAGATCCTTTCTCAGCCTGTTTATCCTTTGAGTAGGAGAAGGCTACTGATATGTTTGAGTTAATTTTATACCCCGACAATTTTCTGAAGTTGTTTATCAGGTTAAATAGTCCACTGGTAGAACTTTTGGGTTGCTTAAGTACACTTTCATATCATCTGCAAATAGTGATATTTTGATTTCTTCCTTTCCTATTTGTATCCCTTTAACCTCCTTTCACTGTCTGATTGCTCTGGCTAGGACTTCGCGTACTATATTCAATAAGTATGGAGAGAGCGAGCAGCCTTGTCTAGTCCCTGCTTTAGTGGGATTGCTTTAAGTTTCTCTCCATTTAGTTTGATTTAGCTACTAGTTTGCTGTATATTACTTTTACTATGTTTAGGTATGGGCCTTGAATTCTTGTTCTTTTTTTTTTTTTTCTTTTTTCTTTTTTTCGGAGCTGGGGACCGAACCCAGGGCCTTGCGCTTGCTAGGCAAGCGCTCTACCACAGAGCTAAATCCCCAATCCCTGAATTCTTGTTCTTTACAGGACTTTTATTATGAAGGGGTTTTGAATTTTGTCAAATGCTTTCTCAGCATCTAATGAAATGACCATGTGGTTTTTATCTTTAAGTTTCTTTATATAGTGGATTACATTGATGGATTTTTGTATACTAAACCATCCCTGCATCACTGGGATGAAGCCTACTTGATCATGATGGGTGATCATTTTGATGTGTTCTTGGATTCGGTTTGCAAGAATTTTATTGAGTGTCTTTGCGTCAATATTCATAAGGGAAATTGGTCTGAAGTTCTCTTTCTTTGTTGGGTCCTTATGTGGTTTTGGTATAAGATTAATTATGTCTTCACAGAACGAATTTGATAGTGTTCCATCTGTTTCAATTTTGTGGAATAGTTTGGACAGTATTGGTATGGGGTCTTCTATGAAGATCTGATAGAATTCTGCACTCAACCCATCTAGACCTGGGCTCTTTTTGGTTGGGAGACTTTTAATAACTGCTTCAACTTCTTTAGGATTTATGGGGTTGTTTAGATTATTTATTTGTTTCTGATTTAACTTTGGTACCTGGTATCTGCCTATAAAATTGAGCATTTCCTCCAGATTTCCCAGTTTAGTTGAATATAGCCTTTTGTAGTAGGATCTGTTGATTTTTTTTTTTAATTTCTTCAGATTCTGTTGTTATGTCTCTGCATTTCTGATTTTCTTTTTTTTTTTTTTTAACTTTGAGTATTTCTTATTTACATTTCAAAATGTTATCTCTTTCCCTTTCTCCGGCCAACATCCCCTAGCTCCCTCCCCCTCCCCTTCCTATGGGGTTCCTCCCCATCCCCTTCCCCCATTACTGCCTCCCCCCCAATAATCAAGTTTACTTGGGGTTCAGTCTTTAGCAGGACAAGGGCTTCCTTCCACTGGTGATTCTACTAGGCTATTCATTGCTTTCACAGCTATGAGGTTAGAGTCCAGGGTCAGTCCATGTGTAGTCTTTGGGTAGTAGCTTAGACCCTGGAAGCTCTGGTTGCTTGGCATTGTTGTTCATATGGGGGCTTGAGCCCCTTCAAGCTCTTCCAGTTCTTTCTCTCATTCCTTCAACGGGGTTCCTGTTCTCAGTTCAGTGGTTTGCTGCTGGAATTCACCTATGTATTTGCTGTATTCTGGCTGTGTCTCTGAGGAGAGAACTACATCCGGCTCCTGTCAGCCTGCACTTCTTTGCCTCATCCATCTTATCTAATTGGGTGGCTGTATATGCATGGGCCACATGTAGGGCAGGCTCTGAATGAGTATTCCTTCTGTCTCTATTTTAATCTTTGCCTCTCTCTTCCCTGCCAAGGGTATTCTGATTTTCTTAATTTGGATATACTCTCTGTGACCTCTGGTTTGTCTGGCTAAAGGTTTATTTATCTTGTTGAATTTCACAAAGAACCAGCTTCTGATTTTGTTGATTCTCTGTATAGTCCTTTTCATTTGTACTTGGTTGATTTCAGCTCTGAGTTTGATTATTTCCTGCCTTCTACTCCTCTTCATTTTATTTATTTCTTTTCGTTCTAGAGCTATAAAGTATGCTGTCAAGCTGCTGACATATGCTCTCTTCTGTTTTTTATTGTAGGCACTTATAGCTATGAGTTTTTTTTCTTAGTACCGTTTTCATTGTGTCCCATAAGTTTGGAAATGGTGTTTCTTCATTTTCGTTAAATTCTAAGAAGTCTTTAATTTCATTCGTTATTTCATCCTTGACAAGGTTATCACTGAGTAGAGCATTGTTCAACTTCCACGTATATGTGGGCTTTCTGTCATTATTGTTGTTGTTGAAGTCCAGTCTTAGTGTGTAGTGATCTGATTGGATGCTTGGGATTATTTCTATCTTCCTGTATCTGTTGAGGCCTGTTTTATGACTGATTATATGGACAATTTTGGAGAAGATTCCATGATGTGGTGAGAAGAATGTATATCCTTTTGTTTTAGGATGGAATGTTCTCTAAATATCTGTTAAATCCAATTGGTTCATAACTTCTGTTAATTTTTCTATATCTCTGTTTAATTTCTGTCTCCATGATCTGTCCAGTGATGAGAGTGGAGAGTTGAAATCTCCTACTATTATAGTGTGAGCTGCAATGTGTGCTTTGAGCTTTAGTAAGGTTTCTTTTATGAATGTTAGTGCCCTTGCATGTGGAGCATAGATATGTAGGATTGATAGTTCATCTTGGTGGATTTTTCCTTTGATGAATATGAAGTGTCCTTCCTTATCTTTTTTAATGACTGTTGTTTGAACGTCAATTTTATTTGATATTAGAATGACAACTCCAACTTATTTCTTTGGGTTATTTGCTTTGAAAATTGTTTCCCAGCCATTTACTCTGACGTAGTGTCTGTCTTTGTGTCTGAGGTGTATTTTGTGCATGAAGCATAATGCTGGGTCCTCTTTATATATCCAGTCTGTTAGTCTATGTCTTTTTACTGGGGAATTGAGTCCACTGATGTTGAGAGATATTAGGGAATAGTGATTGTCATGTATTTAATTAACATGTTAATTTCATTGTTAGAAGCGGAATTATGTTTGTCTCTCTTTTGGTTCCATTGCAAACGAATTATATTCTTGTTTTCTGTATGGTGTAGTTTCTCTCCTGGTGTTGGAGTTTTCCATCTACTATCATTTGTAGGGCGGGATTTGTAGAAAGATATTGTGTAAATTTGGTTTCGTCATGGAATATCTAGGTTTCTCCATCTATGTTAATTTAAAGTTTTCTGGATACAGTAACTTGGGCTGTCAGTTGTGTTCTCTTAGGGTCTGTATGACATCTGTGCAGGATCTTCTGGCTTTCATAGTCTCTGGTGAATAGTCTGGTGTAATTTTTATAGGTCTGCCTTTATATGTCTCTTGACATTTTTCCCTTACTGCTTTTAATATTCTTTCCTTGTTTCACGAATTTGTTGTTTTAACTATTATTCGACAGGAGGAATTTCTCTTCTGTTCTAATGTATTTGGATTTCTGTATGCTTCTTGTATGTTTATGGGCATATCTTTCTTTAAGTTAGGGAAATTTTCTTCTATAATTTTGTTGAATATATTTACTGGCCCCTTAAGTTGGGAGTCTTCACTTTCTTCTATATTTATTATCCTTAGGTTTGTTCTTCACATTGTGTCCTCGATTTCCTCTATGTTTTGGGCTAGGAGCTTTTTGTGTTTTATATTATCTTTGACAGTTGTTTTGATGTTTTCTATGGTATCTTCTGCCCCTGAGAGTCTCTCTTCTATCCCTTGTATTCTGTTAGTGATGCTTGTATCTATGACTCCTTGTCTCTTCCTTTGGTTTTCTATATCCAGTGTTGTCTCCCTTTGTGCTTTCTTCATTGTTTCTCTTTCCATTTTCAATTCCTCCACCTGTTTGTTTGTGCTTTCCTATTATACTTTCAGTGATTTTTGTGTTTCCTCTTGCTTTTTTTTATATTGTCACTTCAGTTTTAATACTCAGATGCTTATGCTTTTATGGTAAGTTTTCTCCTTGAAAACATTTTGTTGTTTTTTAAATGTTCATTATGTGATTATTATCTATTATGCAGTTGTTGTTTTCAACCTGATACTTAGTGGGGTTTTTTTGGAAATTACCTCTGGTACTAATGTTGTACTGAGCTTGTAAACATATTTTAACCCTGTCAAAATTTCCTATGTAATACAGTATATCACCTGTCAATGTATAGCATTTATGTCTTAGTATGTATCAAAAGTAATATTAAGATGACTTAAAGTTTAAAGTGGCATTATAGAATATACCAAAATGTCATTTTATTTGAGAAAGTAGAGCATCATTATATGTGGCATACTTTATAAAGTCTTCTATCACTATGGATAAGGAGGAAGACACTACTTGTGGATTTTAAATTAGTAATGAGCATTAAATACATAGTATAAAGTATGTAAAATAAGAATTCATAAGCATAATCCCTACGATTATTTTCCTCTTGTTAACAGGGATAGAGCCCTCTAAGGAAAGAAGTTTCTTTTCCTTCTATAAGGAACAGAATGCTTTTATACCATTGTGTGCATAGAGTACTCAGGTAGATTGATTCACTTGGGCTTTGCTTCTAACTTCTCTTGATTTGTATTGTAATTTGTGCAGAGGACAAGATTTGGATGACGGTTCAGCACAAGGTCACAGAGTTGACTCAGGTACAGGGTTCCAACTCTGAGAAACCCTATGCCATGACCTTAAATTATGGTGGCAGTATGGAGCAGCTGGAGGCTCTGATTGATGGCTCAGAGCACTGTGAACAGGAGGTAACATACCGTTGCAGGAGAGCTCACCTATTTAACACACAAGGTAAGGTCCTAACCTTATTTATGGTAATTTCAAACTCTCAAACCAATATGTTGTTTATATTTTTCTGTCATAAGCTACAGTCATTGGAGAAGTGAGAACCTCAATTTAAAAGATGTCTACAAATGATATTTTTTCCTTTTATTGAATTTTTTAAATTTACATTTTAAATGTTATTCCCTTTTCCAATTTCCCCTCCAGATGCCCACACCCACCCCTGCCTTCTTCTATAAGGGTGCTCCCTCACCTCTACTCTGTCCCTCCCATCTTCCCACACTTACATTCCCATACATGAGGCCATTGAGCCTTGACAGGACCTAGAGCCTCTCCTTCCATTGATGCTCAACAAGGACATCCTCTGCAACATATGCAGCTAGAGCCATAGATCTCTCCCTGTGTATTCTAGGGATGGTGATTTAGTTCCTGGGAGCTCTGGGTTGGGCGTCTGGTGGGTTGACATTTTTGTTGTTCTTATGGTGTTGCAAAGCTCTTCAGCTACTTCAATGCTTTCTCTGACTCCCCCATTGGGGACCCCTCTCTCAGCTCACTTGTTGGCTATGAGAATTTGCCTTTGTATTTGTCAAGCTCTGGCAGAGCCTCTAAGAGACAGCTTTATCAGGCTCTTCTCAGTATGCATTTCTTGGCATCAGCAATATTTTCTAGGCTTGGTGTCTGTATATGGAATGGATCCCCCAGGTGGGGCAGTCTCTGGATGGCCTTTCCTTCAGTCTCCATTCCACATGTTTTCTCCACATTTCCTCCAGTGAAAATGTTTGTCCCCCCTTTTAAGAAGGTCTGAAGAATCCATGCTTTTTTCTTCCTTCTTCTTGAGCTTCATGTGCTCAGATAATCAATCATGCATGGTACTATGACTGGGTAGGTAGTCTATAAATAAATAAACCTGAAAAGGCCTAGAGGAGCAAGCCGATAATCAGTGTTCCTTATGGCCTCTGCTTCAGTTCCTTGTTGCAGGGTCATGCCTTTGCAAATACAAGCTTTCCTTCCCAAATTTCATTGAGTCTTGGTGTTTTATCACAGCAATAGAAACTTTAACTAAGACATTAAAAGATGTATTTGATAGTAAATGTGCCACGGTTCACTTGCCCACTCTGCTTTAAAGAGAGATATGACCCAAAGAAGGCCATGAGTCTTGTATTTAATATTCAGGCACTGTGTTCATGGAGTTTATATTGTCTCTGTTTCTTCAGAATGCCACCATAACAATACCAATCCTTAACAGTTTTAGAAATGAAGAGGATTTTATAGAGAAATAGCATTTGAAAACAGAACATTTGAGCTAGATATGGAAAGTGTTGTATTTACAAAGTGTTGAGGGAGAAGAAAGATGGAATCAAGGATCCCAATACATACATACGCACAAGAGGAATGAGTTATGTCTAGAGCAAAGAATATTTAAAGAGGGAGCACTAGAAAAAAGCCAAACAAGACAAGCACTGGCTACTCTGTGTTCACAGAATTTATTTTGCTAGAAGAAGAGCAACTTCAATGGATATGACTTTAAAAGTAAATTTTCATTCTTCCTTAATTAATTCATTATTAAAACGGACTTTCTATTGTAATGTATATTTGCTTTGAAGTTACTATTTAGCAGAGAATGAATGTAAACTTCTGATTATCTTGCCTCTACCTCTAGAGTGCTGGAAGTACAGGTGTATAAAACCAAGTTTGTTTTTATTTTCTGTGGTGATGGCCATCAAACTCAGAGGTCTGGTGCATGTATAGAAAGCACAATATCCATGGAGCTAATGAGTAACTGCCAAGTACCAGTCTCAACTTGAAGAAGGGTTCAGAGGAAATGGTGTCTGAGAACAGGAAAAACAAGTTATTCAAAGTCAAATTGTGGGTCCAAGCTGGTGACTTATGTTCAGCTGAGATAGCTTTTTTCCAGACTGTTCCTCTCTGTGTTCTTCTTCATATAGTAATACAAAACACCACACACACACACACACACACACACACACACACACACACACACACACACACACACACACATCAATATATATATATATATATATATATATATATTCTAAAAACTCTCTGGTTGAGGGAGCTAGTTTTCTTCTCTAGATAGTTCTCTCTGTTAGTAAAAATTCGGAATGTGTTTTAGATAGCGCATGGGTTTTCTGAGTAAAGTGGGAAAAACTGCTATAAAAAAATTCTTGGGTCTTTCAGCCAAGCCAAAAACCCTTCCAGAAAAATTCCTAAAGTTAAAGTTGTTCTTGGGTTCCAATCAAAATTAGAAAGCCAAAAAAAAAAAAAAAAAAAAAAAATCTGAAAGAGCTGTGTTCACTCCTAAGACAACCTCTCTGGATAGCTCCTAATAAACATTCAAAAATGGCTGTGTCAGCTCTCTAAATAATTCTTGGGGTTTCTGACTTTTTTTTTCAGAAATAGTGTTATAAAAAATTCTAAAAGAGCTGTAAAATCTCTAGAAGATCTGTGTTCACTATCCATGGATTTTTCTGACTAAAATCAGAAATCCTATTAGAAAACAATTCTTGAGCTGGTTTTGTTCTCCAGAGAACTTCAGAGGGCTCAGTTCTTGCTAGAGGAAAAGATTCTAAAAAAGAACTGAGATCACTTTTTGCTAGTTAATCTCATGGAAATCAAAAGCCCAGAGTTTTATTTACATATTAATTCAATTATTTATTCCAAGTTCCCATTTGATAATCCTATAAATCTTCATTCACTGACCACAATCCCTTGAATCTAAGAAATAGCAAGCACATTTTTTTTTATTATTTTACATTGCAAAAGAATTCAGAGACATGCCTGCCTTTATAAACAGAGCAGGGTGGGACCTTATCCTGAGATTACCATTCTGACCTTCATGAACCTAAACTTCATCTATCCCAGGCTGACGTTGGACTCGGGAATCTGACTGCATTTGTACCTTCTGATAAACTGTTCCTTTAGTTCTGTTGTAAAAACATACAGTTTTTACATTATATAAACATATTCAGTTTATATAATGTTACACATATTTATGATTTTAGTACTGACCATTTGGTGTCAATGTGTGTTCTTTCCTGGGGAAGGCTATTTGTTCCTTTCCCATCAACTATAATTTATACAATTCATATTGCACCCTCATAGTTTTGCATAGCAGAGAAATTATACACTTTAAAATTCCTGTTTTTAGAGTTCTTTTCCACAGCTTTAATGGCTATTTAAAGGTTCTATTGTTTACCATTGTGCTGAGACATTATCTACACCGATGTTGCTGATTTTCATGAAATCAGTAACATAAACAGGGGGGATATTCCTCAGAGGAATGTGAAAATATGTTCATTATATAGGACAAGCCTTGTATCCAGATGAGCCATCAACCCTTCTATAGGCCCATGCCCACTGATTCTGTCCCAGTGGAAGGAACCTGGTCATCTTTTTCCCTAGCAAGACTGGCATGTCCCCCTCTTTTGTTTTAATACAAGAATGAAATGTCAATTTTAAGTGTGGTTGTTGAGAGCTTAACTTACTTGATACAAACTAGAAGAAGAAAAAAATCCAGTAAGAATAAACCAACTACAATTCCACCATTTATCATCAAAGTCATCCAAGAAGACTAAGAAGTGAACTCCTCCATAGCATAGGCAAAAGCTGCAGATACTTCCTTAATAGAAGTGGATCCCACTTAAGAATTAATGTTCATTATCTTATGATGTAGGATATCCATATGCAAAGCGAAATTCAAATTGTTCCAAAGTCCCTTTAAATGAAACTGAAGTGTAGATAAGTCATGTTCAGAAGTATTACATTCCAAATGAGTTACACAAACACAACAGAACATTAAATGGCATTGCACAAAAAATCTGCTTTTAATATGTTGAATTTCATTTCCCAAAAATAGAATTGCTTCTTCTAAAGCAATCCTGAATGCCCCCTCAATATTTGCCTTTGCGTATTATGAGTGCTATTGACATATTTTTGGAAAACTGATCTACATTATATGCTGTGTGAATCTTTAAGTAAGGATGTAGTAGACAAGGCAAAACTTGAAACAACACCTATTAAGGTTGTGATCACCAATATCAAACCTTTAAAAAAAAATTTTTAGGGGTTGGGGATTTAGCTCAGTGGTAGAGCGCTTGCCTAGGAAGCCCAAGGCCCTGCGTTCGGTCCCCAGCTCCGAAAAAAAGAACCAAAAAAAAAAATTTTTTTTTTAGACCTTTTGAGAGCCAAGGTAGCCTATGCAAAGCCTCTTTAGATAAATCTCGTAGAGAAGGGCAATCTCCCCCTGAGAAAATGTGGTTGCATCATTGAAGTATGTAATTATAAAAAAAATTAATCCATGATATGCTGGCTAAGCACTGGCAACTGAGGTATTTCCACCCCATGGGGATCCCCAAGCTGCAGTCTGCCCAGGTCCTCACTGGCCTACAGGCTGCTGAGCTGTTCATCCTTCCAAATTCAACCACCCTCTGTCTCTGTCGCTAGCCTGCAGGATCTGCTGCACTTCACTCTGATCTCCTTTGCCCTGTAAAAGGAGAATTCCAGAGGCTTGTAATTTACCAGCCAGATTTAAATCAGTAAATCTTCAATCCCCAAATGTCCACACAAAGAACTCAAAATTCAATTGATATTGATACAAGCTGTACACCTAGAGAGGAAAAATGTTCCCGACATTATCCAGGATCATGGATCATCATTTTCTTCCTCAGGTTCCATCTTGCATCTTCTCTATCTCCCTGTCTGTCTCTATCTCTCTCTGTCTCTCTCTGTTTCTCTGTCTGGCTGCCTTGCTCTGTCTCTCGGTCTGTCTCTGTCTCTGTCTCTCTCTGTCTCTTTCCCCTCTCTCTAAGACTTTCAGGTTCTAGCCTTATCGGACTAATAAGATTTTACCTGACTTCACCTGAGTACAGGTGCCCCTTTTGAGGGGGAATAAAAAAACAGCAATCCACTACGCACCAAGAATGTGATCCATACCAGAGTATACCAGGCTCTGGTTGTCTCTTTAGATGTTGAAAGTGGAGCAGGTCTTTTCTGCTTAGCCAGCTGCTGACAATTGAGTGCTTCTAGGACCTCCTCTGCTCCATTAGGACATTCAGGAATCTCTGCCTCATTTTGATGAATGAGTGTGGCTTTTTTTCTTGTGACATTTGACCTACAGAATAGTAACTAGAGGGTGCAGAGAGAGGGCAATGAACATATTAATCATGTAACAGTGTGACTGACACATTTTAGGTGGTAGACTGTTATAGACCTAGAAAAAAACAGAAGGTTGTTAAGGGAATCTTGATCCTGAAAGGAATTCTTTAGTCCCTTTTATTGGGAACTCACCTGTGTCTCACTAAGAAAAGCAGAGGGAAAAGTTGGAAATTATTTATTTCATTTGCTTTCTGTATTCGATACCATGTTAATTATGTGTCTGAGATAGACAATACTAGCTTATCTGTAGAAAAGTAATTGGTTTAAGTCAATAGTATTATTTTATTAATCAAGGAACAAACAATGGTTATTAACATTGCAAGTTTGACATGGGGAGGTAGATCCAATATGGAAGCTTAAGAGAATTTTAAAACAAATTAAAATAATTTTAAACATTTCTACATTAAAATCCATAAGCATTATTTTAGGTATTCTTGGTATGAGAGAAGAACAAGCATTTAAAAATATTAGGAAAGGCGGCATCAAAATTTTAAGTTTTGGATGAACTGTGTTGTTCCGAGCTATTAGAACCAAGATTCCATCCTTGCTGCCCAGGTATCATTAGTGTATGATTTGCAGAAGGGGAGGGATGCTCCATCACTGCCAGCTGCACCCTCCAGCTGATAGCATGTCTGTGTCTGTAAAGTCCCATTTCCCTGCACATCTGTCCTCTTGGTTGTGTGTTACCACACCTTGGCAGGTGACAGTAGGAGAGGTGCTACCCTCTGAAAACCTTGGAAAATAGAACTGGAAGAGAAAAGGGAGACTCCCTGTGGGGCCTTAGGCCTTTCCCTATCTTTGCTCAGTTGTGGCTCAATGGTTATAAGCTCACTGTGTTGTCTTTTGCAGACCTCTATGAAGACCCAAACCCATCTTTAGCTTCTGCTGCATGACAGGATCTGAAGAAGTCAGCAGAAATGCTCAGGTTGGACTGAGCAAGCGTCTTCCCCATAGTGTGAAGGGTAGGGAAGTTATCACAAAAGGATGGAAGGTTCTTTATTTTTTGGTTCCTCACAATGCAAAAAGGCTGTGCTTTAAGCAACATTGGAGGCATGTACCATACCCTAAAGTGTGGAGGGAGTAGATGTAATGGGCCAATTTGCAGGTCATTCTTTGCCAGCTATTCAAAGGATATCTATTCCGCTATCCAAAAGGCCTTTGATAACTTTTCCATTTACTTTTATCTCATTATAAGGCCTATTTTTCTTTATTTCTTCCACCTAAAACATTAGATTGCTTGAACCATAGCTTCCCTCTCCTTTGTCCTGAGTTTGTACTAACTGATCCCTAACACATAATGGTAACAACATTTGAGCACCCCTCTGTTCTGCATGAATCTGTACAGTTTAATGAGCAGCTCTAACATGATTTTTATTTTTCTTCTGGAGTTACATGCATACCTTGTAGGGGGGTATAGCTTCTGCCTAAAATTAGCCCCACAATGCCCATGGATAATGAACAGTGATAGCCTATATCTAAGGATGAGCCAGGCAGCAAGGAAGCAAGGTTCAGGGACTGTCCCTGCCAGCGGGGACCCAGTTATTCAGGGTCCCGAAGGGGCGCTACCCTTGGGCCTAAGTGGGGGGCGAGAGAAGGAGACCAAGCAAAAGTTCTGTTGTCAAAGTCTCGTTTAAATGTACAGCATTTAAAGCTCTGAGGCATGAATAGAAGCGGGAACTGAAACTTAGGGTGGGGGAGTTTGGGAAATGCCCAAGGATATAAGGTGAATCACTACACTGCAAGATATCCTCCTATAACAAAGAGGCAACAGTCTTCCGGGGACATGTTCTTTGAAAAGGTC
Source organism: Rattus rattus (assembly GCF_011064425.1). Lineage (NCBI taxonomy): Eukaryota > Metazoa > Chordata > Mammalia > Rodentia > Muridae > Rattus > Rattus rattus. The sequence goes on from NC_046163.1 coordinate 76,098,066, forward strand.
GAACCCTTTTCAGGAATCTGCTCAGGGACATCTGGTGTTTTCCTCAGGCTGAAACATCCTGTCATTGCTCCCAGGGTCTTCCTGGGAGAGGCTTTAGTTCAACAATCTCATGTCTGTATGGCAGTCATTTCAAGGTTGAACCTCTGTGGCCATGCAGCCCAGAGTCATATAGCAATCTAGAGCTATGCAGTCACAAAGCAGCCAGGCCCAAATCCAATACGGCTCCCTACAAGGGACCATGACAGGTTAACACTTACATGAGGGAGATTTAGGAGCAGAACTTGAATATGTACTAGCCAAGCATTGGATAGGTATCCTGATCCAAAAGAAAAGATGAGAGAGAGAGAGAGAGAGAGAGAGAGAGAGAGAGAGAGAGAGAGAGAGAGAGAGAGAAGAGAGGCCATGAATATGTGGAGAAATAGGGGGAAAGGAGAACTGGGAGATAAGGGATAGAGGGAGAAGAGAGAAAGAAAGCAACAGAAAAGAGTGGGGAGTGGGCATGCAGCCCCTTTTAGAGTGAATCAGGCAGTCCTGGCTGTTGCCAGGTAATTGTGGGGCAGAGCCTAGAAGAAATGCTAACCAAAGTACTTAACATTTGCAAGTTTAGAAAGTGGCTGTGGAACAATAGAGACAGAAATGTCAGCAAAGCTTGAGTGCAAGACGATTAACTCAAATACACTGCTATGCTTGACTAAACTAGATTCTTCAGAGGAAGATACCATTGTACCTAAATAAATTTTCCAGATAACTGTCACTTATCCTTTTAAATACCAAAAACATTTCAAAGAAAATTTAACTATTTGAAGTGCAAATCTTTCTGCAAAGGATTACATGCCTCCTTGCCTTCTTAAACACAGAATTCAAGACAGAAAATAGAATCTTTGTTTCATAATTCAGGATCATCACTGTGAAATCAATTCCGGAACTCTGTTGGGTTCAGTCAGGCTTGGCAGGTTGATGAAATCAGTGCTCTTTCTCTGTTTTCTTTCCCTTACATATCTGTCCCCCAAAACTGTCCTATAAGGTTCAAGATCTCTGTTTCCTTCCACATTTCTTTGCACCCCGATGATTAAACTGAACACACCTGCCACTTTAAGCCCTTCTCAGCACATCTTACTCTAGGAACTACCCTTCTGTTCAATATGCTTTATTGTTACCCACTCTTTGAGTTCTTATGAAAAAATAGAAGTGTGTCTGTTCCAACTGGGACTTCCCTAAATGACTTACACTGTCACTTGGGTTATGCCATCTTTTATAATTATTTATGTGTACATGTGTATGTATCCACGTGAGCACACACACACACCCACACACACACACACACACACACACACACACAAACAATCATAATATCCATGGAGGTGATATGTATTGCACACCTCAAACACTGAATTCAAAGTCAGTTTTGAGATATTCTATTTGGATGAGTAGGAAGAACAGCACTCTCATCCTCTGGCAGAGTGTCACTTTTAGCTGCTGAGCCATTTATGTCTCTAGTCCTGTTAATCATATATATGTATTCATTTTCTTTTATTCTCTGGGTTTCGGTTTCCATAGATTTGTGGGGTTCACGCTGGGAGTGGGATCTTAATCTGGTTATCAGCACCATCTTGATTTGTTCCAGTGTGCTTAGTTTTTATAGTTTAATCTCACTATCTGTTAAATTTACATGATGATCTTAAAGTCATAAGACTGAGAAAAAAATAGAAAGACAAGCATAGTCTGATTTAAAAAAACCAATTTATATCATGAAAAGATTTCCAGCCTTGTAATATAGCTATTTATTCCATATTGGCACAGCTCCAAAGGGTAGAGCAAATAAGGCTGCTGGGATATCCTAGCAATTGCAAGGCTTTGCTACCAAACCTAGAACTCTGAGTTCAGTTTTCAGAGCAGATATGATGAAAGAGAAGAATAAATTCCTACCTGTCATCCTCTGGCCTCCACACAAATTCTGGAGGATTGCTTTACCAGAAAATGATACCCTGGAATCAAATAATATTTAAAAACAAAAGTCTAGAATGCTGCAGTCTCACATTACTACGATAGAGAGACAAACAAGTGAGCTTGCAGGTCTAATTTAAAGCACATTATGGGATTCTGGTTTAGGTGACCTTTATCTTACTCCATTTCTAGGGATATCCAATTACTGGTTTATGGGGGCTGTGTTTTACCTGCTGCTTCTACCTTCAAGCTCCTTCCCCTTTAACTAATCTTCTTTATACCCTCCCTGCCTTGATAGACTGTATCTCCTGTACCAAGGACCAAGGTAAACTATTCTTCCCAAAGTTCTTTCTGCCAGATATTTTTGTCACAGGGAAGTGACAAGTAATTGATGTTACTGAAGTAGCTGACCAGGTTATTGATTCATAAGTGAGAGAATAGCTTCAGTGTCAATTATTCTGTCTTTGCATGTAAACACTACATGAACTTCATTTCATATACTCATCCTTTACTGGCTTATTGATCCCTATACACAAGTAGAATATCTGCAAGGTGCTGATGTGTGAAAAGTGTCTCAGTTTCAACCAGGTTAGGCTGTATGCTAACCCAGTGACAAATGGATACTTCCATCTTTGAAATCAGCTGCTGAGAACTGTAGTATTGCTCACTTCCATGACCTGAGAAGCTGTTCTACAGCAATGCCTTAGCCTTGCATCAAGCTGTGGTAAAAATTAGCAAAGACACTTGGAAAATATATGAATGCATGTGAGTTAGATTGTGTATTTCTTGTGGACCACAGCACCATCCAGTTTCTAGAGTACTGATTTAGTTACAGAGATAAATGGCATGTCATCTGGGTTCGCACTTATGAGAGGAGAACATGAGTTCACCAGAGTCACGATCAGACTATATATACTGTATACCTGAGTGTAAGAAATTCACTCCTTCCAGGCGGTTCCACATCCTCAATGTTCTATAAACTCTATCAGTATCCTTGTAGGAAAATCAAGTGTTCAGATATAAGACTCATAAACAACACCTCACATTCAATGAATGACAAGGCCTTGGAAAAATGATTCTACTGACCAGTCTCTTAAAGCTCTCTAGAAATAAGGGGCATTGAATATCCCTGTGTTTTCTCCTATACTTTCCATAGAGTCAAGGATGCTCCATTACATTATCTCACTAAATATCTGTTTCATATACAGTATTGTATTTAGTATTCTAATGTGAAGAATACAATAGGATTCTCACCCAGGTTAATCTGTACAAGCTCCATGGCACAAGGGCCTAGATAAGACTAGAATGTATGTTATGGTTTTGACCTTGAGCATCCACAGAGACACCCATGTTTAAAGACTTGATATTAAGCTTCATGAGAGTGTGGTGAATGGTAGAAATTTTAAGGTTGAACTCAATAGGAAAAATTTGGGTTATTGGAGGCTTGACTTTCTCCTTTTGCTTTTTCTTTTCACTGTTTGTATGCATGTGCATTTGTTTCTATTAATGCAGGTACAGAGGCATGTGTACACTTCGTGTGGAAGTTCCAAGGCAACCTTAGATGTGGTTCCACAGGAGACTGTCCACCTTGAATTTTAAGAGTGGTTCCCCTACTGGCCAGGATCTCAAAAAACCTTCTTGGATGTCTAAGAAGCAAAGGACATGGGTTTACATTCACCCCTCCAGCACTAAAAATACAAGGATATTCTACCATGCCCAGGTTTTCATTCTGTCTGTCATAGTCATATCCCACTCTTTATGTGGATGCTGGAGATCTAAACCCAGGTTCTCAAATCTGCGAATCTGGTACTCTTATTTATAGAATCATCTCCCTAGACTCCTCTCTTTTTTAATGTTGGCCCTTGTAGCTAAGTTCATCGTCAGGTTTATGTACCAAGTACTTCACTGACTGCAATCTCTCTTGCCCCATGTCCTTGACCTTAAATCCCTTGACCATGGAGCTAGCATATATTTCTTCTCCCCAATCCAAACATAGACAAAATACACTGGAGTCAAACAATAACAGAATGAAATCATCAAAATTGTGAATCTAACAAGCCACTTTCCTAACAGATTCACTGCCTCAGGAATATGTCTTCAGAACAAAAATCTGACTAACATACACAGAGCTATCAACGATTCAGATTTCATTCCTTTGAAATCTATAAGTCATGAGTGAGGTTGAACTGGGGTTGACTTTGGCTTTCTCTGAATGGAAATTATTTGCAAAGCACATCCATCATACAAACAACCTAGCTTTGAGGATTGCTTGAACTCTTTAGTATTGTTCCTCCCACAAATAGAAACTCTGCCTTCCTTCCAGGAACTCTAGATAAACTTTACTCATTCCTACAGGCTTGCAAGAGTTATAACTTACACAGAATTGCCTAATATTAACAGCAGTAATGGAAAAATGTCAAGTAACATAAAGACAAACCTGCCAGAATTACACCAGACGTCTCACCAGAGCATATGAAAGCCAGAAGATTCTAAACAGAAGACACACAGACCCCAAGAGAACACAAATGCCAGCCCAAGTTAAAATATCCAGCAAAACTCTCAATTTACATAAATGGGGAAACCAAGATATTCCATGACAAAACCAAATTTACAAAATATGTTTGAATAAATCTAGCCCTACAATGGATAATGAATGGAAAACTCCAACATGAGGAGGGAAAGTACACCCTAGAAAACATAAGAAAATAATCTTCTTTCTACTAAGCCAAAAGAAGACACACACACACACTTAATTCCACATCTGAATAAAAATAACAGGGAACAACAATCACTACTCCTTAATATCTCTTAACATCAGTGGAATCAGTTTCCAATAAAACTACATGTAATAATAGACTGGATATGTAAAGAGGACCAAGCATTTTCTTGCATGCAGGAAACACACCACAGTGACAAAGACAGATACTACCTGAGAGTAAAAGGATGCAAAACAATTTTCCAAGCATGTGTTCCCAAGAAACAGGCTAGAGTAGAATTTCAAATATCAAATAAATTGACTTTCAAACAAAAGTTATCAAAAAAGATAATGAAGGCCACTTCATGTTCATCAAAGGAAAAATCCACCAAGATGAACTCCCAATCCTGAATATCTATGCATCAAATGCAAAGGCACCTACATTCATAAAAGAAATCATACTAAACCTCAAAGCATACATTGCAACTCTGACAATAGTAGTGGCAGTTCTCAACATCCCACTCTCAACAATGGACAGGTCATTGAAATAGAAACTAAACAGATACATAGAGAAATTAAGAGAAGTTATGAACCAATTGGATTCAACAGATATTTATAGAATATTTCGTTCTGAAAGAATATACCTTTTTTGAAGCGCCTCATGGTAAATTCTACAAAATTGACCATATAATCTGTCACAAAACAGACCACAACAGATAAAAGAAGATTGAAATGCATCCTATTAGATCACCAAGGTTGAAGGCAGGTATTCAATAACAACAATAACAACAGAAAGACCACATACACATGGAAGTTGAACAATGCTCTACTCAATGATAACTTGGTCAAGGAAGTAATAAAGAATGAGATAAAAGAATTTTTAGAATTTAATAACAATGAAAGCAAAACATACCCAAACTTATGGGGCACAATAAAAGTAGGGCTAAGAGAAAAACTCATGGCTCTGAATGCCTTTAAAAAGAAACTGGACAAGACTTGCACTAGCAACTTGACAGCACACCTAAAAGCTCTGAAACAAAAAAGAAACAAATATACCCAACAGAAGAAGATAGCAGGAAATAATCAAATTCTGGGCTGAAATCAACCAAGTAGAAACAAAAAGAATTATACAAAGAATCAATAAAACTAGAAACTGATTCTTTGAGAAAATCAACAAGATGAATAAACTCTCAGCCAGACTAACCGGAGGGCACAGAGAGTGTATCCAAATTAAAAAAATCAAAAAGGAAAAGAGAGAATAAAACAACAGAATCTCAGGAAAATTAAAAGATCATCACATCCTACTCCCAAAGCCTATATTCAAGAAAATTGGAAAATCTGGATGAAATGGACAATTTTCTAGACAGATACCACATACAAAAGTTAAATCGGGATCTGATAAACCATGTAAACAGTTCTATAACTCCTAAAGCAATAGAAGTTATTAAAAATGCCAAGAATCAGATGGGTTTAGTGTAGAATTCTATCAGACCTTCATAGAAGACCTTATACCAATACTGTCCAAATTATTCCACAAAATAGAAACCAAAGGAACAGTACACAATTCCTTTTATGAATCCACCATTATACTTATACCTAAACCACACATAATCCAGAAAAATAATGAGAACTCAGACCAATTTCCCTTATGAATATCGACAGAAAATAATCAATGAAATTCTGGCATACCAAATCCAAAAATACATCAAAATAATCATCCATCATGATCAAGTAGGCTTCATCCCAGTGATGAATATAAGGAAATCCATGCACCTAATCAATTATGTCAACAAACTCAAAGAAAAAAATGCACATGATCATAACATTGGATGGTGAGAAATCATTTGGCAAAATTTAACATTCTTAAATGTTAAAAGTCTGAGAAAGATCAGGATTCAAGGTCAATACCTAAATATAGTAAAATTAATATAGAGCAAACCAGTTGCTAACTTCAAACTAACTGAAGAGAAACTTGAAGCAATACCACTAAAATCAGAGACTAGGAAAGGCTGCTCACTCTCTCCCTACTTATTCAATATAGTACTTACATCCTAGACAGAGCAATCAGATAACAAAAAAAGTCAATGGGTTACAATTTGTAAAGAAAGAAGTCAAAATATCACTATTTACACATGAAATAATAATATATATAAATGACCCCAAAAATTAGACTAATCGGCCTGATAGTCAACTTCAGCAAAGTGACTCAGTATAAAATTAACTTGAATAAATCAGTAGCCTTCCTCTACTCAAAGGATAAACAGGCTGTTAAAGAAATTAGGGAAATGACATCTTTCACAATAGTCACAAATAACATAAAATACCTCACTGTGACTCTAGCCAAACAAGTGAAACATCTGTATGACAAGAACTTGAAGTCTCTGAAGACAGAAGTTCTCAGAAGATGGAAAGACCTCCCATGCTCATGTACTGGCATGATTAATATAGTAAAAATGGCCATTTTGCCAAAAGCAATCTACAAATTCAAAGCAGTTCCCACCAAATGTCCAATTCAATTCTTCATACAATTAGAAAGAGAAATTTGCATATTCATTTGGAATAACAAATAACCCAGGATAGCAAAAACCCTGCTCAACAATAAAAGAAATTCTGAGGGATTTACCATCCCTGACCTCAAGCAGTATTGCAGAGCAATAATGATTAAAAAAAAAAAAACTGCATGATACAGATACATAGACAGGCAGGAATTAGATGAGTGGATTAGAATTAAAGACCCAGAAATGATCCCACACTGTTATGGCCACTTGATCTTTGTCAAAGGAGCTAAAACTATCCAGTGGAAAAATATTACACTTTCAATACATGGTACTGGTTCAACTGGAGATCAGCATGTAGCAGAATGCAAGTCGATGAATTCTTACTGCCTGTGCAAAGCTTAAACCAATGTGGATCAAGAACCTGCACATAAAACCAGATACTCCCAAACTATTTAGAAGAAAAACTGGGAAACAACTTCGTACTCAAGAACTTGGTAAAATTTTTTGAAGAGAAGAACAATGACTTATGTCTAAGATTAAGAATCCATAAGTGGGACCTCATAAAATTGCCAAGATTCTGTAAGGCAAAGGATATTGTCATTAGGATAAAATGGCAACCAATAGATTGGACAAAAAAAAATGTTTACCAATCATACATCCAATTGAGTGTTAATGTCCAATATACACAAAGAAATCAAAAAGTGGGAGATTCCAATAACTCTATTAAAAATAGGGTAGAGTGCTAAACAAATAATTCTAAGTTGATGAATATTGAATGGCTTAGAAGTACCTAAAAAATGTTCAACATCACTATTCATCAGGGAAATGAACATCAAGACCACCGTAACATTCCACCTTATGCCAATCAGAATGGCTAAGAACAAAAACTCAGTTGACAACAGATGCTAGTGAGGATTTGGAGGAAGAGGAACACAACTCATTGTTGATACGATTGCAGGTTGGTGTAACCACTCTGGAATTCTGTCTGGAGATTCCTCAGAAAATTGGATATACGACTACATAAGAACCACTCCTCGGCATATACACAAATGATACTCCAACATATACCAATGACACATGCTCCAATATGTTCATAGCAGCCTTATTTATATTAGTCAGGAGCTGTAAAAACTCAAAGGCTTTTCAAAGGAGATATGGATACAGAAAATATAATATATCTACACAATGGAATACTTCTCAGATATCAAAAATAATGACTTCATGAAATAAATAGGCAATTGTACGGAACTAGAAAATGTCATCTTGAATGAGGTAACCTAATCACAAACAAGAAAAAACCCACACATGCTATGCACTCACTTATAAGTGGATATTACCCGAAAATCTCTAATTACCCAAGATAAAAATCCAGACACCACAGAAGTTTAAGAAGGACAACCAAAGTGTAGATGATTCAGTCCTTTTTAAAAGGAAGAATAGAAATATTTATAAGAGGAAATATGGAGACAAAGTTTAGAGTAGAGACTGAAGAAATGACTATTCAGAGCATATGCCACCTGGGGATCTTATATATCTATATCTATATCTATATCTATCTATCTATCTATCTATCTATCTATCTATCTATCTATCCCCAAACCTATACAATATTGATGAAGCCAAGAAGTGCATGCTGACAGGAGACTGATATAGTTGTCATCCGAGATCCTGAGCCAGAGCATGACAAAAACAGAGGCGAATGCTTACAATCAATGATTGAACTGAGAAAGGGTTCCCCATTGGAGGAGTTATAGAAAGGACAGAAGGAGCTTAAGGGGCTTGCAACTCCATAAGAGCAACAACAGCAACCAGCGAGAGCTCACAGGGAGTAAACCACCATCCAAAGACCATGGACAGATAATGACTCCAGCTGCATGTATAGCAGAGGTTGGCCTTGTTGGGCACCAGTGGGAGTAGAAGCACTTGGACCTGCCAAAGCCAAACTCCTACTGTAGGGGACTCTCAGGGAGCAGAAAAGGCAGGAGGTTGAAGACTGGGAACACCCTCATAGAAGAAGGAGAGGGAGGATGGGAAATTGGACTTCTGGACAGGAAACTCAGAAAGGGAATAACATTTGAAATGTAAATTTTTTAAAATCCAATAAAAATAAATTATATAATTTATTAAGATTTACACTAACAGACTGGATTCATAAAAAGTGCACAACATTTTGCTGCATACAGGAAAAATCACTTTAAAGTCATCAAAAAAGATAAGGAAGTACACTACCTATTCATCAAAGGAAAAATCCACCAAGATGAACTCTCAATCCTGAATATCTATGCACCAAATGCAAAGGCACCTACATTCATAAAAGAAATCTTACTAAACTTCAAAGCACACATTGTACCTCACACAACAATAGTAGGAGATTTCAACAACCCAACTCTCATCAATGGACAGATAATGGAAACAGAAATTAAACAGAGACATAGACAGACTAAGAGAAGTCATGAACCAAATGCACTTAACAGATATTTATAGAACATTCTATCCTAAAATACAAGGATATACCTCCTCCTAATACCTCATGGTACTTTCTCCAAAATTGACCATATAATTGGTCATAGAACAGGCCTCAATAGATATAGAAAGATAGAAATAATCCCAGGTGTCCTATCAGACCACCAGGGGCTAAAGCTGGTCATCAAAAGCAATAGGGGAAGAATGCCCACATATACATGGAAGTTGAACAATGCTCTACTCAATGATAACCTGGTAAAGGAAGAAATGAAGAAAAAAATTAAAGACATCTTAGAATTTTATGAAAATGAAGGTACAACATACCCAAACTTATGGGACACAAGGAAAACTGTGCTAATAAGAAAACTAATAGCGCTGAGTGCCTGCAGAAAGAAACAGGAGAGAGCTTATATCAGCAACTTGACAGCACACCTTAAAGCTTTAGAACAAAAAGAAGCAAATACACCCAGGGGGAGTAGAAGGTAGGAAATAATCAAACTCAGAGCTGAAATCAACCAAGTAGAAATAAAAAGGACCATACAAAGAATCAACAGAATCAAAAGTTGTTTCTTTGAGAAAACCAAATCCAAGAGCACATCAAAACAATCATCCACCATGATCAAGTAGGCTTCTTCCCAGGCATGCAGGGATTGTTTAATATACAGAAAAATATCAACGTAATCCATTATATAAACAAACTGCAAGAGAAAAAACACATGATCATTTCATTAGATGCTGAGAAAGCATTTGACAAAATTCAACACCTCTTCATGATAAAAGTACAGGAAAGAATAGGAATTCAAGGCCCATACCTAAACATAGTAAAAGCCATATACAGGAAACAAGTAGCTAATATTAAACTAAATGGAGAGAAACTTGAAGCAATCCCACTAAAATCAGGGACTAGACAAGGCTGCCCACTCTCTCCCTACTTATTCAACATAGTTCTAGAAGTTCTAGCCAGAGCAATCAGACAACAAAAGGAGATCAAAAGGATACACATTGGAAAAGAAAAAGTCAAAATATCACTCTTTGCAGATGATATGATAGTGTATTTAAGTGATACCAAAAGTTCCACCAGAGAACTACTAAACCTGATAAACACCTTCAGCAAAGTGTCTGGGTATAAAATTATGTCAAATAAATCAGTAGCCTTCCTCTATACAAAAGAGAAACAAGCCAAGAAAGAAATTAGGGAAACGACACCCTTCATAATAGTCCCAAATAGTATAAAATTAACCAAGCATATGAAAGAGCTGTATGATAAGAACTTCAAGCCTCTGAAAAAAGAAATTGAAGATCTCAGAAGATGGAAAGATCTTTCATGCTCTTGGATTGGCAAGATTAATATAGTAAAAATGGCCATTTTACCAAAAGTGATCTAAAGATTCAATGCAATCCACAACAATATTCCAATGCAATTCTTCAGAGAGTAGGACAGAACAATTTGCAAATTCATCTGGAATAACAAAAAACCCAGGACAGCTAAAACTATACTAAACAATAAAAGAACTTCCAGGGGAATCACTATTCTTGAACTCAAGCAGTATTACAGAGCAATAGTGATAAAAACTGCATGGTATTTGTACAGAGACAGACAGATAGACCACTGGAATAGAACTGAAGGACCAGAAATGAACCCACACACTTATAATTATGGTCACTTGATTTTAGACAAGGGAGCCAGAACAATCCAATGGAAAAAACATAGCATTTTCAACAAATGGTGCTGGTTCAACTGGAAGTCAGCATGTAGAAGAATGCAGATCGATCCATGCTTATCACCCTGTACAAAGCTTAAGTCCAAGTAGATCAAGGACCTCAACATCAAACCAGATACACTCAAACTAATAGAAGAAAAAGTGGGGAAGCATCTCGAACACATGGTCACTGGAGAAAATTTCCTGAACAAAACACCAATGGCTTATGCTCTAAGATCAAGGATCGAAAATGGGATCTCCTAAAACTGCAAAGCTTCTGTAAGGCGAAGGACAATGTGGTTAGGACAAAATAACAACCAACAGATTGGGAAAAGATATTGACCAATCCTACAACAGATAGAGGTCTTATATCCAAAATATACAAAGAACTCAAGAAGTTAGACTGCAGGGAGACAAGTATCCCTATTAAAAATTGGGTTCAGCCTAGTGAACTAGACTGTTGGGGAGAGGGCAGCAATGGGGGAGGGGTTGGGAGGGGAACACCCATAAGGAAGGGGAGGGGGAGGGGATGTTTGCCCGAAACCGGGAAAGGGAATAACATTCGAAATGTATATAAGAAATACTCAAGTTAATAATAAAAAAAAAAAAATTGGGTTCAGAGCTAAACAAAGAATTCACAGCTAAGGAATGCCAAATGGCTGAGAAAAACATAAAGAAATGTTCAACATCTTTAGTCATAAGGGAAATGCAAATCAAAACGACCCTGAGATTTCACCTCACACCAGTGAGAATGGTTAAGATCAAAAACTCAGGTGACAGCAAATGCTGGCGAGGATGTGGAGAAAGAGGAACACTCCTCCATTGTTGGTGGGATTGCAGACTGGTACAACCATTCTGGGAATCAGTCTGGAGGTTCCTCAGAAAATTGGACATTGAACTACCTGAGTACCCAGCTATACCTCTCTTGGGCATATACCCAAAAGATGCCCCAACATATAACAAAGCCACATGCTCCACTATGTTCATAGCAGCCTTATTTATAATAGCCAGAAACTGGAAAGAACCGAGATGCCCTTCAACAGAGGAATGGATACAGAAAATGGGGTACATCTACACAATGGAATATTACTCAGCTATCAAAAGCAATGACTTTATGAAATTCACAGGGAAATGCATGGAACTGGAAAATACCATCCTGAGTGAGGTAACCCAATCACAGAAAAACACACATGGTATGCACTCATTGATAAGTGGCTATTAGCCCAAATGCTCTTATTACCCTAGATGCACAGAATACATGCAACTCAAGAAGGATGACCAAAATGCGAATGCTTCACTACTTCTTTTTTCTTTTTTTTTTTTTTTTTTGGGGCTGGGGACTGAACCCAGGGCCTTTAGCTTGCTAGGCAGGCATTCTACCACTGAGCTCAATTCCCAACCCCTTCACTACTTCTTTAAAAGGGGAATAAGATTACCCTTGGCAGGGAATAGGGAGGCAAAGTTCAGAACAGAGGCAGAAGGAACACCCATTCAGAGCCTGCCCCACCTGTGGCCCATACATATACAGCCATGAAACTAGATAAGATGGTTGAAGCAAAGAAGTGCAGGCCTACAGGGACCAGATGTAGATCTCTCCTAAGAGACACAGCCAGAATACACCAAATACATAGGCGAATGCCAGCAGTAAACCACTGAACTGAGAGTGAGACCCCCGTTGAAGGAATCAGAGAAAGGACTGAAAGAACTTGAAGAGGCTTGAGACCCCATATGAATAGCAGTGCCAACCAACCAGAGCTTCCAGGGACTAAGCCACTACCCAAAGACTATACATGGACTGATCCTGGGCTCCAACCTCATAGGTAGCAATGAATATCCTAATAAGAGCACCAGTGGAAGGGGAAGCCCTTTGTCCTGCCAAGACTGAACCCCCAGTGAATGTGATTGTTGGCCTGAGGGTGTTAATGGGGGGAAGATGGGAAGGGGAACATCCACATAGAAGGGGAGGGGAAGGTTTTGGGTGATGTTGGCCTGGAAACCGGGGAATAACATTTGAAATGTAAATAAAATGTACTCAAGTTAATAAAGATGAAAAAAATTTAAAAAATAAATTAAATAATTCAAAAAATAATAATTTTAGTGAGGAACTGATACAGAAATGCATACATGCTTCAGAGAGACAGACCATCAAGGTTCCCTAAGGAAAAAAGTCTTTGTTCACATTATTGATATCAAACAAAACCTATTAACAGGACTTTCTTTTTTGCACAAGAATTCACTGATTATTAAGTGCCAGGCAATTTTCCCAGCTCTGTGAAGAAAATGCTAAGAATATGAATGAAAAATGCAAACAGTATTCATATACACATGATTGTAATTAGGATGAGAGGACCCACACCCAGAGACACAAAAATAAGACTTATGTAACTCAAGGACAGCAAAAGTTTAAAATGAGACAAAAAATGTTGAAGTAGTTAGGGATTAGAAATTGAACAGATATGGAAGTGGTGTTAAATGTCTTGTGGAACTCAGATAATGGGGCCACTGTAGCAGAAATAAAGAAATGAATAAAACAATGAAATAAATAATCTAGGTTCTGTCTAGCTGGAAAAAGGATTTAGGCTGATAATGGTATAAAGACAACTGTACCATGAGTAGAGAGAAAGGGCAGACTATGGAGGGGTTAGGAAAATGACTTGTGACTGATGTGGGCAACATTTAAGGAGTAGGGAGTTTGAATGTTTTTCTAATTGTAGAGATGATACCGGAATACTTATCAATGAAATACTTCCTTCCCTTTCCAAAGACTGCTATGAGAGTATATCAATTGGACTAAACCAAGCAATTGTTTTTATAAGTACGTGGGCACCTTAGGCTCTGACATGTGCCTGATTAAATTGATAAGAGTTTGGGCTCTTTGAAGGCAGAAACAAAATGCTCACTTCTCTGTGTCCATAATTTCTAACACAGGGGAATCAAGGGAGGACTTAGAGGTCACTAGGAGTTGCTTTTGTTTATGGCAACCCACATAATTTTCTTCTCCAATTACACTAAGATAATGTTGCTTCGGTCTTCTCCATTTTATTGATGCCATCCAAAATCCTTTCTTCCACAGATACACATATACAATATGTAAGGATAGAAGTGATTCTGAAGTGCACATCCTTTCACTATTCCATAGTATCCCTGAATAATAAAATAGTGTAATAAAAAAGAGGATTAAGTATATGCTTCAAAAGAAAAATTAATGTCCATTCGATGTTTGAAAACATATTTAATATGCTTAAGTCACCAGAAAATACAAATTAAAATTACCCATCAGAATGGCTATTGTGAAGAAAATGACAAATGCTGGCAAAGACCAATGGAGCTTATACACTAATGATAGAAATATAAATTGTTTCAGATTCTGTGGATACTAGTATGGGGATTCTTAATGAATACTAATTAGAACTTTCATTAAGCTGTGTACTATGAGTACATTCCTAAAATATCTAATGCAGTCCATTGAAGATACTTTCACCTCCATGTTCACTAGCCTATTTACTACAGCCAAGATATGGAAGTAGCTTAGGGTATACATTAACAAACGAAGGGATAAAGAAAACGTCCAATATATACTTAATGTTGTTTTATGAAGCCATGCAGAAGAATATTATGCCATTTTCAGGAAGCTGGATATAACTGGAGACCATTAAGTAGGTGAAATAAGGCAGATTAGGGGAGAGAAATAATGCATTCCTTTTCTCATATGTAGCACCAAGATTATATTTCTATGCAACTCTAATATGTGTACATATATTTGTGGTATATGTGTAGAAGTCAAAGGAAAACTATATGGATATGTAAAAAGGACCAGAGGAAGGAAATAGGAAAAAAGAATAGAATGTAACTGAAGTAAATATGAGCAAAGTAAAATGACACACACATTTTATAAAGAAAACTTATTTTGGTTGCAAAATTATAAATTACTGTTGTTATTATTGGAATAGAAAATGACAGGGTTGTTGTTTTTGATTTGACTAAAATGTTAATTTTAAACCAGTCATTGTAACACTATCAGTAACAACAGAGCTTTTGTTCTGGATTCAGAAATGTCCAGAATTAATATCATCCTTTATCATACAATGAGCTTGAAGCCAGCTGAGATACCTTAGACATTATCTCAACAAAGTTAAAAATAAAATAAAACAAAATAAAGGTTATTTATACTTTGTGTCTAATAAGAATCTATTCAATTCATACTTTCTACCAACCATGTTTTTCAGTACTAGTAATACTGACGTTCAGCCACTAAGAATCTGATCCGTGTCTGGCTTTTCAAACAAATTATGCCACTGAATCCTCTTAGTAGGTATATGAAATTTTCCTTCTTATTATTTATTATTATTAATCATATTACTGATGTAATAATAGATTGTGAGGTGGTTTGTCTATGTTCTTACTGATTCTAAGTGCTGGAAACCAATTATAATTCTGTCTGCTTTGAAACTTGGTTTGCAATCTATGATCCAAAACAAAAAAATAGAAAAAATGGCTTAAAAAGAGGAGGAAAAGGATATAAGAAAATTTCAGTTATCCAAGGAATAGACTGACCTGCTTCTATTATCAACTATTGTGTATTTTATATCAGGGCCATCTACCCTGCTATAAAAGTTATAACATCCATTTCTTATCCCCTAGACTCTGGTGGTGGTGGGGTTCTAGGCAGGGTCATCTATTGGTTCTGTCATTCAAATATATAAAGGGTTGGCAATTGCTGTTGGATTTTGAATGTGGCTTCAGTCAGGCATGTGTTTCAGATCTCAGTTAGATGTCTGCCTATCTCATGGCTGTTACACTTATATTAGTTGCTGAGTTTCATGGACAGATACTTGAAAGATAGAATAAGTCAAGTGGAAATGTTTCACATTTATTACCTAGAATGTAAGACATTCAGCACTCTCTTACGCCACTTTATGATTTCAAGATGACAATCATTGCATTGGCATACACCCAAGAGGGCAGAAATTATGTTTCTCTACCCTATTGGGAAACGTATAAGACAGATTTCACATATTTTTGATTGTTGTTTGCTTAATTTTTATTATAATTTATTTTTATTTTTATTTTTTATGGGATATTTTTATTCACATTTCAAATATTATTCCCTTTCCCGATTTTCCTGCCATAAGCCTCCTATCCCATCTGCTTCTTCTATAAGGATGTTCCCTCTCCCCAACCAACCCCATTTCCGATCCCCTGCACTGCGGGATCCAGCCTTGGCATGGATCTGTCCAGCTGGCATATTCAGCTGGAGCCATGATCTGTCCATTTGTAGTCTTTGTGTAGTGGTTTAGTCCCTGGGAGCTCTGGATCATTGGTATTGTACTTCTTATGGGGTTGTAAGCCCCTCAGCTCCTTTAACACTTTCTCTAATTCCTCCAACCGGAACTCCATTCTCAGTTTAATGGTTTGCTGATAGCATTCGCCTCTGTATTTGTCATGCTTTGGCTGAGCCTCTCATATGACATGTATATCAGGCTTTTGTCAGCCTGCAATTTTTGGCTTCATCAATATTATCTAGTTTTGTTGGCTGTATTTATATGTATATGTATATGTATATGTATATGTATATGTATATGTATATGTATATGTATATGTATATGTATATGTATATGTATATGTATGTACATGTATATCTGTATGTTTATATGCTGTATACCCAGGTGGGACAGGCTCTGAGTGTTCATTCCTTCAGTCTCTGCTCCAACCTTTGTCTCCATAGCCTCAACTCTGAATATTTTTGTTCCCCCTTTTAAGAAGGAGTGAAGCATCTGCACTTTGGTCAACCTTCTTTCTGAGCTTCATGTGGTCTGTGAATTGTATCTTGGGTAATTTGGTAATTTGAGATTTTAGGGTAATATCCACTTATCAGTGTGTGTATACCGTGTGTGTGTGTGTGTGTGTGTGTGTGTGTGTGTGTGTGTGTGTGTTTGTTGTTGTTTTTGGTTTTTTTGTGTGTGTGTGTGTGTGTGATTAGTTAGATCACTCAGGATATTTCTAGTTCCATCTATTTGACTACGAGTTTCATGAGGTCATTTTTTTTTTGATAGCTGAGAATTATTTCATTGTGTAGATGTACCACATTGTCTGTATCCATTCCTCTCTTGAAGGGCATCTGGGTTCTTTCCATCTTCTGTGCTATGAACATAGTAGAGCATGTGTCCATGATGTACGTTAGAGCATCATTTGGGTATATGCCCAGGAGAAGTATAGCTGGGTCTTCAGGTAGGACCATATCTAATTTTCTGAGGAACCACCAGTCTGATTTCCAGAGTGGTTGTATCAGCTTGCAATCCCATCAACAATGGAGGCATGTTCCTCTTTCTCCACATCCTCACCAGCATCTGTTGTCAGCTGAGTTTTTAATCTTAACTTTTCTTATTGGTGAGAGGTGGAATCTAAGGGTTGTTTTGATTTCCATTTCTGTGATGATTAAGGATGTTGGAAATTTCTTTAGGTATTTCTCAACCATTCAATTTTCCTCAGCTGAGAATTCTTTGCTTAGTTGTGTATCCCATTTTTAAATGGGATATTTGACTCTCTGGAGTCTAACTTCTTGAGTTCTTTGTATATTTTGGATATTTGAATATTTTTGGATAGATATACCATTTCTAGATGATGGAATGGTTTGTGTGGCAATTTACAGACCCCAACAGTATCAAGTTGATACAAAACCAGGCAGCAGGACAAGTTGGAGTTATTAAGCATAACTTAGACTTTAAAAGTTATAACTGGAATGATTGAAACATTTTATTACAACAAGGTAGTGTTTGAGAAGAAATGAAGGGGAATATCAGGATAATTAGTGGAAGTCCTCTGGTGTTAAAAAGAGCTTTGAAGATCATTGCAACTTCGGGAAATTGATCAGAAGATATGGACATAAATAGTATGAACTGATGGTGATTAGAATACTTCTTTGTATTGTCAGCTGAGATCATTGTGGTGTTGACTGATGAAAACCTATGAAGTTTCCCTTCTTCTTGGTGATTCTTGATCTGTGCTGCCTCAGGGAACTCCTCAATCTTCTCTTTTATCTTCCCAATGTAATGTTCTTATATCTATAACTGGATAATCATGTTTATAGTGTATTAGAGATATCATATCTTTCACAGATGGCAGATGCAGTCTTACGCTCCTAGGTTTCAGTGGTTTTGTGTTACCAAGCTTGGTCACACCTGTGCCCTTGTTGAATTTCAGGGGAGCTAAGCATAAGCACCTCTAATCATACCTCAGTAGCCTTGGACTTTGGTATGTGAGTTTTATCATGCTTTGAGCAATGCTAATTCCATTTCTTGTCCTCAGCTATGCTCGAATACAGAGTTTACCTAGGGGCTAAGAATTATGATTCTAATTAAGAGGACGGAGCAGTTCCACTCCATTAACATTAAAAGTGTATGGAAAGCACTCCCAGAGGCTTCTTTCCTTAAGCAGTAACCATTTCCATGTCTAGGCTCTTTCCTCTTTTTATCTTCTAGCACCATTTACTGAAAATTTAATACTAAAAATGGTACCAATGTGTATGAGTGTTCAACAGTCGTCATTGTTTCTGCTTATCTCTATTATCCCATCAGAAAGAGATGATAAGCACAGTATACTTGAGGCAGTTATTATTATTTTTTTTGACAATCCTTGCTGTAGAGGCCCAAAGGATGAGGAATTATCAAGAAATGTATGGAGCAGAAAAAAATTCAATGGGACTTTCTCATCAAATGGTAAAATGTAAACTTTTCCTTTATACTAAACTTGAGAGGTTATTACTATAAGTCATTTCTATATGTGAGTGACATATTTCTTATATGTGAGTGACAGAGTGAAGGACCAGGGAAATGCCTGTCTTTTTAACACTGCCTAGACTCAGTGTGGCCTTAGTCTAGAGTTTCATCATGAGAAGGAATTCACTTTGCATTTTTACCTGGGAATACCCCAGGGGAGAGACAAATGCTAAAGCAGCTGAAATGTTTAGTAGCATACTGAGAGTTTTAGAGGCAACTGTTTAAAATGGCATATATGTTCTAGAGGTATTGAGGGCCACAGAGAAAACTGATTATATTAAATTATTAAAAGGTATGAAAGAGGGGTGAATGGTGTTCATTGTTCTCCTGAGGAATCTCCAGAGATTTACAGTTTGCATGCTTTGGGTTTTCTTTTAAACTATAATAAAATTGTGCTCAAGCTTTCATTTCTCAATTTTTAACGAGACTAAGCACCCTAATATCACAAGTGCAGAGGGAGATTGGGAGAGGAGGCACAGAAATGGCTCAAAAATTATTTGTATATACTGTATTTGCAAGGAACTGAACTTTGGTTCTAGGTACCCACATCAGGTGGCTCACAAGCTGCCTGTACTACTGACTCTAAGAGAATCATGAATGCACACATGCATGCATGTATACATGCCCAGGAGCATATGTACATGCACAGTATGTCTAAGGACAAAATAATTTGTAATAAAGAAATTCTGAAAAAAAATGAAAGGGGAAAATTAGAAACAAGAAAGAAGGAAAGGAGAGAGCCAGGGAGGAAGGGAGGGAGGGAGAGAAGGAAGGAAGAAGTGGAAACAAGGAACTAGGAGATCTTCTCTTGATAGTCACTCTTTGAAATGGTTTGTCATTTCTCAAGGTGGAAGTAACCTCTTTCTTTGATGACAACACGGTTGCAGCTCCTTAGGCTTATATTTCTCTCTCTGAATTATCACTGCTCCAGGTTCTTTCTTTTCCTTTTCTATAAACAATGCATGGATATACCAGAGATTAGTCCATGGCCATCATGTTCATCTCATAATTTGATTTCCTAAAAAACCTCCACAGTCAAGTTAATAAAGTGAGCATTTACTATGACTCATGGACTGAGGGGTCAGACTATTCTGGGAAGGCATGGCAGCAGCAGATTAGGGCAACTGCGATAAGGGATTGGTGTGATACATGGAAGTACTTATCTCACTTTTCCCTTTCTTATGAGTTCAGGCCCCTAACCCATTGAATGCTGCAACCCACAAACAGGGCAGGTCTTTCTACTTCAATTGATCAAATTTAGTAATTTCATCCTATGGGTGTCATACATTTTTGTCCTTGTTGACTCATAGCCCCATTGACTGGCATCAAGATTAGATATGACATTCGGGTCTTCAGTTCTGGGGAAGCCTTAGTTATTAACTGCAATTACAATGCTAGAATTCTCAAATTTTATATCCTTTTAACCTTTTTCTTAGTCGGATTCTTATATATACAAACTTTCTGACTTTATATTATTCCAATCCCATATCATCTTCCTAAAGTCCTATTCAAGAAACACAGTTTCCCCACTCTAAATAAGGTTTCATCTTTCCAAATGTTGAGATTCAAATCTTACAGTTTCCTTGATTTTTCTTTCTCACATTTTCACATCACTAATCACTGTTCTATGGGATGGAATCAAAATAGACATAAATTTATCAATTCTTAACCATGACTTTAAATACCTCCGAGTCCAAAGATGCCTCTTATGAAACATTATGACTACTCAGTGTATCATATGTATGTGTGTGTGTGTGTGTGTGTGTGTGTGTGTGTGTGTGTTTGTATAAAAGAGAGTGAAAGTGGGTTACACTTTCCTGTTCCTGTATGGGTTCTGCTAATCCAAACAGGAAAGATTAAGACCACTACCATGATTGGGAGCCAAACTGGAAAGCAAGCTTTAATTAAATATGGGCTAGCATGATGGACTTTGGCCAGGTCCATCAAGGAGTCACATTTTTCTCAGGCTTATAAAGGCAAATTCATAAGGCTATGTTTCCCATCAGGTCCAATTAGGTCCAGTCTCAAAAATAAAGACAGATTTTGACTAAGAAGTCTTCACATCAACACTTGTACTGTGAGAGCTACGGTCATATTTTAAGTTTTAATCACTGTGCCTAAGAGATGCGTGAAACAAAAATGCCTCTAACATGTAAGCCCACTTGACCAAAGACAGATACTTTGTAACATATTAAAGCCTATGTTTATATGATAAGCCATTTGTTTTCATACTCCTCAACTACACCAGATATGGTTGACCACATGTAGCCCTGTGGTATATGAACAAGAAGTATGCAAGCATATGTATTTGCATACCGAACCAGAAACTTAACATTCAGTTACACTGGATGGTGAGTGAGACCCAGGGATTCTCCTTTCTGTTGTTCCTAGGGTACATCACCACACCTGGCTTTTTATGTGTGTATTGGAAAGTACTCATGCTTAGACAGCAAGCAATGTACCCACTGTACCATCTCCCCAGATTTAATTGTTTATTCTCAGCATGGAAGACAGTGTTTTTTCTTCCCAACTGTAGACTCCAGAGACTCCTTGTAGTTACTCAGAGGAAGACCAGTGACTCCTGAGGACTTCTGTGTGTACCCATCTCCCTAGGTCCTTATTGATTTCTATCCTTATATTTTATTCGAAGTAAGTTAATGGATTTGATTATATTTCTTTAGTTAAAGAGAGAGTCTAATAAGTTTGTCAGCCTGTCCTTTAGCGAAATGGCTATTTAAATCTCATGCCTTCTCTAAACTCATTTGCCATTTTATTGTGATGTAATCCATGCACACACGCACACACACACACACACACACACACACACACACACACACACACTCACACACACAAAATCAATGCTAGCTACTAGACACATCAAATGCATGGTGGCCAATATTCTTTTCCATTCTATAGGATTTCTTCTCACTTAATTAGTATCAATCTTGATGTAAAGTATTTTATTATTTGTAGTTTTGATGTCAAATAAAATCAACTTTAGGGCATTTGAATTTTGTTTCTACATATACAAATCTCAGCTGTAGGTTTCTTTCCTTCTGCTTCCCTATTTCAAAACTCTGTATAAATACTATCTTCCTAGCAAGTTTTCACAATTAGTCCATTTAGAATGGTAAACATTTCTTGGCTCACCACTTTCTAATCCCTTTTCCCTATATGCCCTTCAGTTCTGACTTTCAAATAATTTCTTGACTACTCATGTGATTGTAGGAGTTCTGCCTGTGTATGACCTCTTTCACTCCCCTTCCCTACAATAAAGCCTGGGACAGAAGGGGTGCCCAACAAACCTGGGCAGCCTGCATCTCTGCCTGTCATGAGATTCTGATTAATCCTGTGTGTATAAGCAGATCTGTGTGCCTTTCTGATGTGTTCTTGACATCAACTTTTACTGCATCACTGGTATAATTGCTGGCATATTCATTATCAAGCAATATTTGGAATGGTCTCATTCTCTCATGCTTTAAGCAAAGCTATAGAAGTACTCTTCTTGGATTTTATAGGACATTGTATATATAAAAATAAATGTCACAGATAAAGGAATTCAAGTTTTTTCTGACAAAAAATTTGTGTATAAAAAACAGCAGTATTAGTTAGGAATTGTGTGATTTTATGTCAATATGAAGAACATTTGAAAACACAGTTTTATAGTCTATATGATGCCAGTATTGTGAAAATTAAAGATAACCATTTCTGGGCTGGCCATATGGCTCAATAGTAGAACACTTAACTAACCAACTTGTATTCTATTCCCAGTACTACAAACCAAATGATTTAAAGAAAACCACTAATGAGCTGTTGCTAGAAAAAATGAACTCTTGTGCTTCATCTATTGTGCAAGGTAGCCTACCATACATTATTTTACATTGTACAAGTTCCTGTATTGCTGATTTCTTCTTTTCTGTCCTGAATTCTACTGACTGTCTTATTCACATTCTTAATCCTGAATTGATCTTGTGTCCTTAATCTACTTGTGAATTTTTTTTTTTTTTCCGGAGCTGGGGACCGAATCCAGGGCCTTGCGTTTGCTAGGCAAGCGCTCTACCACTGAGCTAAATCCCCAACCCCGTGAATTTTTTTCTTTATGATCCTTTTTTTTTAACATTTATTTTTAAATGAGAAGTCATTTGAATTTTGTGTGGAATTTTAGCTATTTGAGTGACATTGGACTTGGTGATTACAGAGTTTTGAACTCTTGGAAATCAGGTTTTTGTTTTTCTGTTTGAACATATCTTTAGTTTTACTTTTTTCTTTTATTGGATTTTTTAAAATTTACACTTCAGATGTTATTCCATTCTTGGTGGGTTTGCAAACTGTTACAACCACTCTGGAAAGCTGTGTGGAGGTTGCTTAGAAAATTTGACATTGCACTACCTGAGGAGCCAGCTATACCTCTCCTGGGCATATACCCAAAAAATGCTCGAACATACAACAAAGACATACACTCCACTATATTCATAGTAAACTTACTTATAATAATCAGAAGCTGGAAAGAACCCAAATGCCCTTCAACAGAGGAATGGATACAGAAAATCTACACAATATATTAATACTCAGCTATGAAAAAGAATGGCTTTATCTTTTGGTTTTATTAAGGCTTTTTTTTACAGGATACTTATACTTGATGGCTCAGTTCATGGTAATGCTCAGAAAAGGCATTTAAAAAATAATAACACCAACCAATTAAGATGTAGGCATACAAGTAAAATAGACTAAAACTAACATAAGTCACAAGTGGCTAGCTATAAAACCAAAGAGGGAGGGGCAAATAATTTCAAGTAATTCAGTTAAAAAGTCTTTTGAATAAATGTAAGAAACATTCAATTAATGAAGCATACTGTACGCATGCTCAGCCTTAACAAATCTCACCTTCATAGTGTGAGCTTATTGTACCATCCACGACTTTTAGCTTGAGGGTAGGAAACATTTCTGACATCTGTCTGGTTCTATGTCTTTTGTTTGGCAGTGTAGATGAGGAGCAGGATGTGTCTGATCATGTGTCTTGCTCTCTTTTAAAAATCTTGATTTTGTTTTGCAGCATCTAAATCCACATCCACTTACAAATTACTTAAAACTTCAGCTCTGGGAGATTTTTTTTTGAAAGCTATCAATTTTTATTGATTTTTTTTAAATGTATATTTCAAGTGTTATCCCCTTTCCAGGATTCCCCTCTAGAAACACCCTAGGCGATCCTCCCTCCTCCTGCTTCTGTGAGTGTGCACCTCCACCCAACCACCCTGCAGTGGCATTTTCCTACACTGGGGCATCTACTCTTCTCAAGACCAATGGACTCTCCTCCCATTGATGTCTGACAAGGCCACCCTCTGCTACACATGCAGCTGAGCCTGGGTCCCCCCCATGTGTATTTTTTGGTTGAGGGTTTAGTCCCTGGGCGCTCTGGGAGGTCAGATTGGTTGATATTGTTCTTCCTATGGCTAGTTAATCCCTTCAGCCTCTTCAGTCCTTTCTCCAACTCCTCCATTGGGGACCTAGTGATCAGTCCAATGGTTGTCTGTGATCATCTATCTCTGTCTTTGTCAGACTCTGGCAAGCCTCTCAGGAGACAGATATATCAAGCTCCTGTCAGCAAGCACTGCTTGGCATCCCCAATAGTGATTGGGTTTGGTGTCTGTATATTGAGATGGATCCCTAGGTGGGGCAGTCTCTGGATGATTTTTCGTTAAGCCTCCGCTTCACATTTTGTTTCCATAATTCCTCCCTTGAGTATTATGTTCCCGCTTCCAAGAAGGACTGAAGAGTCCACGATTTGGTCTTTCCTCTTCTTGAGCTCATGTGGTCTGTGAATTGTATATTGGCTATTCCAAGCTTTTGGTCTAATATCCATTTATAAATGAGTGCATACAATGAGATTCTTTTCTGATTGGGTTACCTTACTCAGAATGATATTTTCTAATTTTATCCATTTACCTAAGAATTTCATGAAGTCATTGTTTTTAATAGCCGAGTAGTACATATCGTAAATGTACCACATTTTCTGTATCCATTCTTCTGTTGAAGGATATCTGGGTTCTTTCCAGCTTTTGGCTATTGTAAATAAGGGTTCTATGAACATAGTGGAGCATGTGTCCTTGTTATATGCTGGAGCATCTTTTGGGTATATGCCAAGGGGTGGTATATCTTGGTCCTTAGGTAGTACTAGGTCCAATTTTCCTATGACTTCCTTTGTACTCTGCTGGCTAGCAACTGCATGCATGTGCATAGAAATACATTGGCAGATAAAATTAAAACATAAGCATAAATATTTAAATAGTTATCATTTTAATTAAGTGTATATATTTATGAATATAAAAACCAGATATGTTCAGAAGATAATTCCATTCCTCTGGAGCTAGGGTATTAGTTGATTGTGTGCTACCTGACATTACTCTAGGGAACTAAAATCCAGCAGTACTTGCTCTTAACTCCTGGACAATCCCTCTGGTCCTAATAAAACTTATTCTTACAAAAAGAAGAATGAAATAAACAAACAAGCAGGCAAGTAAGCCAGCAAGCAAGTAAACAAACAAAAACTAGTGCTGTGTTTTGCTACCACCTGAGTTTTCCACTGCCAAAGTAAGAAATTTTATGTCAGCTTTTAGTATCTTCCACCTGCCATCCTCACCTCCACCCTGCCATATACTACACACCTCTTGCCATGTTACAGGTACTCAGTGAATGTTGATGAATTAATGAACTATAGGTGCTATTCTTGCAGATTCTTAAACTTCTCACAAACAGAATTTGTTAAATCATAGCTTTAAATGTTGTATTTCTCTTTGAGTGGTATGCATCCTGTGCCGTTTACAAACACATTTCAGTAGAAAGGAGAGAAAGGTATTATCAGCTCCACCTCACATTCTTTTCATTAGAGGGATACATGCATAGACTCATGTCATAGGAGACTGCAGACTGGGATCCAAAGTTCTTACCTTAAGTGGAGCAAGTTGGACTCAGAGAAACATCATCCCCTCATGAGTAGAACCCATATTTAAATGTATATATACACATACAAATACATACATAGAGGGTGTGTGTGTGTGTGTGTGTGTGTGTGTGTGTGTGTGTGTGTGTATGTGTGTGTGTTATAAAATTAAAAGGGAATCATCAGACAGAAGGAAAAGATCTTAAGTGTGTTAAGTGGAATAATGGAATATATGTTACATAAAAGTAGAAAGGGGGCTGACTGGCAAGAAGTGATGTGTTTGATTCCTGGAACTCATGTGAAGTAGAAGCAATAACGCAGTTTCACAAAATTGTCTTTTTCCCATGAACACACCAATAAATAAATAAGTAAATAAATTTAAAATGTAGAGTGGGATGATCAGAAAGATAGAAATTAGGCATAGAGGGGAAGGGGCTAAGGGGGAAACAGTGGATCTATGTATTAGAACAAATTTTCGAGGACACATACATATGCAAATACCATGAAGAAACTTATTAGTTCATCAAAAGACAAACAACTATTAGAAATACTCAAGACATAGATGTCCAAGTCACTTTCCAGTTGTAAAGTCACTTCCATGCCATGCAAGATAAACGTTCTTGGTAAGTAGGCAGAGTTGAGGAAAAGTCCAGCTGCCTGGATACACACCCAAGAGTCTTAGTAGAAACAGATCCAGATGTTATTTGTTTCTATTCCTATTGGAAACAATCACTGTGGCATTCTCACTGACTCCTCTGCATTGTAAGGCACTTAGGTTTATGAGGCTTTCACAGGAGCATCCCTCTGGGGAGTAAGGGCCATGCCCTCCTCAGTCTCCACATTATAGGAGGAGCTCTGGAGCTTCCCTACTAATAAATCATGGGAAATTCCTGCACAGATGTAACCATGGTTTCTGGATAATGGTCTGTTTTTGCTTATGGTTTCTGTCCGTGTTCAGGTCTTAATTCATGGGGACTGAATATTCCAGGGTTTTGGGTTCCAAGTCAGAGAATATCACAAGGGACAAATGATTAGTAATAAAGACAATGGCAATTTAATTAGGCTGATAAAGACATTCCCAAGTGAGCTAGAGAGCTGGGGAAAGTCACGCCTGACTGCTTATAGGTGATTTACTCAGCAGCTGCCTCTCACACATTTGCATACAGTGAACTTTTCTCAGGCATTCTTTGTTTAATACACCAGGGCAGGAAGGATCAAAAGTTCTTGTTCAATAGGCTTCTCTCATATGTTAATCTTGATGCTGACCTCTGCAATCTCTATTCTTTCTCTCCCAAAATGCCAGCTTTCATTACTCTTTCTGTGAAGGTCAAAACGAGATGAATTTCTTGGTTAATTTATTTGTTTAGGTGATTTCATGCTGAACTAAGTCTGTAGCTGTCTCTCTCTGCCTCTACCTGATTTTTACTTAGTGGACAGGATTTTGAAGCTTGGGGATAGAGACACTAATTTTATCTTGGAATGGGCTATTAGGAAAAGAAAGAAATGAGAGGAAGGGAGGAAGGAAAGAAGGAAGGAAGGAAGGAAGGAAGAAAGGAAGGAAGGAAGGAAGGAAGAAAAAAGAAAGAAGAAGAAGAAGAAAGAGGAAGGGAGGAAGGGAAGGAAGGAAGGAAGGAAGGAAGGAAGGAAGGAAGGAAAAACAAGACAGAGAGATTGATTGACTCAGAGTTCTTTAAAGGTAGCTGGGTAACGCATTCATTTAGGTAAAAAGCTGCCCAGTCCCAAGAGTCGATGTAGATAACATATATATATATATATATATATATATATATATATATATATATATATATATATATATATATATTATTAGCCCTCCAACATCAAGTCAAGTTAGGTTCTTATACCCAGCGCTCTGCATCAGAGACATACAATGTCTGTTTGGGTCATACTTCCTACCTATGCCTTCTCTCTGAAGGATACCTAAAGAAGCACAGTATTTAGGGAAGCGAGCCTGCCAACTCCTGAAGGGGAATTCTATGGTGTGCACAGGATGGGATGATAGGGATCCATGTGTACTGAGACATAGTCTGGATAACACTATCACAAAAAGAGTTCCAAATGAACTACTATGGAAAGGTTCTTCTCCCCTTAGCTTCATGCTTGCTGAGTTCAAAATATCAGTCCTTCAGGAAACTTCCCAGCAACTGTTTATGCTTATGTTTGTATAGAGTCTCTATCCTGCTCCCCCATTGTTACCAGAGAAACGGAAATCCATTTTTGGATATTTGGTCTTGTTAATAAAAATAATAGTAATAAATGGACTCGGAAGGAAATACAAGTATAACTTTGCTAGAATTTGAGAGGAAAATTATTGTAAAGGTAAGCTGTAAATCCTGATGGCCACCAGGAAGAAGGGTGATAGAGGAAAAGCCATGCCCTTCAAGTTTGCTATGGAAGTCAGCAAAAATAAAAATGTCCAGAGACCCAGGGAGAACTTACTTAGCAGTGCTCTGCTGTGAACTCAAGTTCAGAGAGTTCCTGTTCGAAGGCATTGAGTTGCATGAGGTGCTGATGATTAAAAGTAGAAATAGGAGCTGATATTTTAAAAAGGAAAATCACTCCCAAGAATGGAGTAAGCTAATGGACTGGGGAAAGGAATCAAAAAATATTCAGCCAGGAAAGCATGGACACCTGTAATACATTTAGAGACCTGCCTCTTCCATTTATATTTGGAGTGTCTCCCAACTTCGAGACATAGTGTGTTCCTTAGAAGAAGCTCAGGCAAGGATGACATCTAGTAGTCCTACTCAAATTACCTTCTTTCATTGGGTAATCTCAATATTTCCATTGCTAGTCCCTACTCTATTACCAAAAATATTTTCATTGCAAACCACCTATCATAAGAAATATATTATAAGTCCTCTTACAGGGTTCTTGCACAGTACTTTGTTCCCTGATGTTGCTCTTCAGGCTATCATTTAGTAACCTAGATATACCTGTACTCATCCTATGCTTTCTGTATTCCAAACAATTTGTATCCTTTGAATTCACTGATAGGTTTTGTTTTATTTGTTTGCTTGTTTATTTATTTATTCATTTATTTTTAGTGTCTAAATCTAGGCTCTTAGGAACTGCAACAGGGTACGTGCAGTTAAGTGGCAGCCAACGTTTGATGATATATCTTTAATTGATCTTTCGCAATATGATCTGTTCATAAGGCACACCATTGAACATCATACATATTTTGAAGCATTGTTAGATTTCTGTCTGGTTGTGCATGCCTTCCACGTAAAGAAGAGAGAAATACATGGTGTTCTGTGTTTCAGAATGTTTTTAGGGAGATTCTCATTCATACTTGTGAGAGTAAATTAGAGATCCTCTGGCATTTTGGAGCTTTTTAGAGTGTCTATGGTAGTCAGCTTCTCTAAGATTTCACATTGAATTCCTTATTAAGATTCAGTTTGCTGCAATTGATCAACAACCCTCAGTAGGTAAATGAATACCAGGAGTTTGTTATTATTATTTTATTATTATTAACGGTATTTTCTTATATACATTTGAGTGTTATTCCCTTTCCGGTTTCCGGGCAAACATCCTCCCTTCCTTATGGGTGCTTCCCTCCCCCATTCCTTATCCGGACAGTCTAGTTCCCTGGGAGTCCCTTAGCAGGTTAGGGCCCCCTTCCCCCTTACAGGATATTCATTGCTACCTATGAGGTCCCTCCTCATGTATAGTCTTTAGGACAGTCCCTGGAAGCTCTCACTGTTGTACATATAGGGGTCTCAAGTCCCTTAGCAGGATTCCTTCAGCGGGGTCCCGTTCTCAGTTCAGTGGTTTGCTGGTGCTCTTCTAGGATATTCATTTGTATTCCTGTATCTCAGGATCAGAGTCCATCCGGCTCAGTCCATGTATTTTGCTTTATCCATCTTGTCCCTAAGCTGGGTGGTGTACATGTATATATATTCTTCTCTGGGCCACAGTTCAGTGGTTTGCTGCTGGCTCTGAATGTATTCTGGCTGTCCCTTCAGTCTCTGTTTCAACTTCTTTGTCATCCATCTTGTCCCTTCCCCATGTGGGGCCAAGGTGTCCTTCTTGTTTTTAATCTTAGTCCTCTTTTAAAGAAGGGTAGTAAACATTCACATTTGATCATCCGTCTTGAGTTACATTTGTTCTAGGCATCTAGGGTAATTCAAACATTTGGGCTAATAGCCATTATCAGTGAGTGCATACCATATGTGTCTTTCTGTGATTGGTTAGCTCACTCAGGATGATATTTTCCAGTTCAACCATTTGCCTCTGAATTTCATAAAAGTCGTTGTTTTTGATAGCTGAGTCAATATTCCATTGTGTAGATGTACCCACATTTCTGTATCCATTCCTCTGTTGAAGGGCATCTGGGTTCTTTCCAGCTTCTGGCTGTTATAAATAAGGCTGCGATGAACATAGTGGAGCACGTGTCTTTTTTATATGTTGGGGCATCTTTTGGGTATATGCCCAAGAGAGAGTATAAACTGGATCCTCAGGCAGTTCAATGTCCAATTTCTGAGAACCTCAGACTGATTTCCAGAATGGATTTGTACCATCTACCCACCTAACAATGGAGGTGTTCCTCTTTCTCCGCATCCTCACCAGCATTTGCTGTCACCTGAGTTTTTGATCTTAGCCATTCTCACTGGTGTAAGGTGAAATCTCAGGGTTGTTTTGATTTGCATTTCCCTTATGACTAAAGATGTTGAACATTTCTTTAGGTTTTTCTCAGCCATTCGGCATTCCTCAGCTATGAATTCTCTGTTTAACTCTAGACATTTTTAATAGGGTTATTTGCCTCCCTGCTGTCTAACTTCTTCAGTTCTTTGTATTTTGGATATAAGCCCTCTATCTGTTGTTAGGATTGGTAAAGATCTTTTCCCAATCTGTTGGTTGCCGTTTGTCCTAACCACAGTGTCCTTTGCCTTACAGAAGCTTTGCAGTTTTGTGGATCCCATTTGTGATTCTTGATCTTAGAGCATAAATACATTGGTGTTTTTGTTCAGGAAATTTTTCCAGTGCCCATGTATTTCCAGATGCTTCCCTAGTTTTTCTTCTATTAGTTTGAGTGTGTCTGGTTTGATGTGGAGGTCCTTGATCCATGGACTTAAGCTTTGTACAGGGTGATAAGCATGGATCGATCTGCATTCTTCTACATATTTGACCTCCAGTTGAACCAGCACCATTTTGCTGAAAATGCTATCTTTTTCCATTGGATGGTTTTGGCTCCTTTGTCAAAAATCAAGTGCCCATAGGTGTGTGGGTTCATTTCTGGGTCTTCAATTCTATTCCATTGGTCTATCTGTCTGTCTCTGTACCAATACCATGCAGTTTTTATCACTATTGCTCTGTAATACTGCTTGAGTTCAGGGATAGTAATTCCCCTGAAGTCCTTTTTATTGTTGAGGATAGTTTTTAGCTATCCTGGGTTTTTGTTATTCAGATGAATTTGCAAATTGTTCTGTCTAACTCTTTGAAGAATTGGATTGGTATTTTGATGGGGATTGCATTGAATCTGTAGATACTTCTTTTGGTAAAATGGCCATTTTTACTATATTAATCCTGCCAATCCATGAGCATGGGAGATCTTTCCATCTTCTGAGGTCTTCTTCAATTTCTTTCTTCAGTGTCTTGAAGTTCTTATTGTACAGATCTTTTACTTGCTTGGTTAAAGTCACACCGAGGTACTTTATGTTATTTGGGTCTATTATGAAGGGTGTCGTTTCGCTAATTTCTTTCTCGGCTTGTTTCTCTTTTGTGTAGAGGAAGGCTACTGATTTATTTGAGTTAATTTTATACCCAGCCACTTGGCTGAAGTTGTTTATCAGCTTTAGTAGTTCTCTGGTGGAACTTTTGGGATCACTTAAATATACTATCATATCATCTGAAAATAGTGATATTTTGACTTCTTCTTTTCGATCTGTATCCTTGGCCTCCTTTTTGTTGTCTGATTGCTCTGGCTAGAACTTCAAGAACTATATTGAATAAGTAGGAGAGAGTGGGCAGCCTTGTCTAGTCCCCTGATTTTAGTGGGATTGCTTCAAGTTTCTCTCCATTTAGTTTAATGTTAGCCACTGGTTTTGCTGTATATGGCTTTTACTATGTTTAGGTATGGGCCTTGAATTCCTATTCTTTCCAGGACTTTTATCATGAAGGGGTGTTGAATTTTGTCAAATGCTTTCTCAGCATCTAATGAAATGATCATGTGGTTTTGTTCTTTCAGTTTGTTTATATAATGGATCACGTTGATGGTTTTCCGTATATTAAACCATCCCTGCATGCCTGGGATGAAGCCTACTTGATCATGGTGGATGATTGTTTTGATGTGCTCTTGGATTAGGTTTGCCAGAATTTTGTTGAGTATTTTTGCGTCGATGTTCATAAGGGAAATTGGTCTGAAGTTCTCTTTCTTTGTTGGGTCTTTGTGTGGTTTAGGTATAAGAGTAATTGTGGCTTCATAGAAGGAGTTCGGTAGTGCTCCATCTGTTTCAATTTTGTGGAATAGTTTGGATAATATTGGTATGAGGTCTTCTATGAAGGTCTGATAGCATTCTGCACTAAACCCGTCTGGACCTGGGCTCTTTTTGGTTGGGAGACCTTTAATGACTGCTTCTATTTCCTTAGGAGTTATGGGGTTGTTTAACTGGTTTATCTGTTCCTGATTTAACTTTACCTGGTATCTGTCTAGGAAATTATCCATTTCCTGCAGATTTTCAAGTTTTGTTGAATATAGGCTTTTATAGTAAGATCTGATGATTTTTTGAATTTCCTCTGAATCTGTAGTTTTGTCTCCCTTTTTCATTTTCTGATTTTGTTAATTTGGACACACTCTCTGTGTCCTCTCATTAATCTGGCTAAGGGTTTATCTATCTTGTTGATTTTCTCAAAGAACCAACTTTTGGTTCTGTTGATTCTTTCTATGGTCCTTTTTTGTTTCTACTTGGTTGATTTGGCTCTAGGTTTGATTATTTCCTGCCTTCTACTCCTCCTGGGTGTATTTGCTTCTTTTTTGTTCTAGAGGCTTTTGGGTGTGTGCTGTCAAGCTGCTGACATATGCTCTTTTCCTGTTTCTTTTTCTGCAGGCACTCAGCTATGGGTTTTCCTCTTGCTTCACAGCTTTCATACGTGTCCCATAAGTTTGGGTATGTTGTACCTTCATTTCATTAAATTCTAAAAAAGTTTTTTAATTTCTTTCTTTATTTCTTCCTTGACCAGGTTATCATTGGTAGAGCATTGTTCAATTTCCACGTATATGTGGGCATTCTTCCCTTATTCTTATTGAAGACCAGCTTTAGGCCGTGGTGGTCCGATAGCACGCATGGGATTATTTCTATCTTTCTGTACCTGTTGAGGCCCGTTTTTTGACCAATTATATGGTCAATTTTGGAGAAAGTACCATGAGGAGCTGAGAAGAAGGTATATCCTTTTGCATTAGGGTAGAACGTTCTATAAATATCCGTTAAGTCCATTTGGCTCATGACTTCTCTTAGTCTGTCTATGTTTCTGTTTATTTTCTGTTTCCATGATCTGTCCATTGATGAGGTGGGTGTTGAAGTCTCCTACTATTATTGTGTGAGGTGCAATGTGTGTTTTGAGGCTTTAGTAAGGTTTCTTTTACGTTATGTAGATGCCCTTGTATTTGGGCGCATAGATATTTAGGATTGTGAGTTCTTCTTGGTGGATTTTTCCTTTGATGAATATGAAGTGTCCTTCCTTTTCTTTTTTGATGACTTTTAGCTGAAAATTGATTTTATTTGATATTAGAATGGCTACTCCAGCTTGCTTCTTCGGACCATTTGCCTGGAAAGTTGTTTTCCAGCCTTTCACTCTGAGGTAGTGTCTGTCTTTGTCTCTGAGGTGTGTTTCCTGTAGGCAGCAGAATGCAGGGTCCTCGTTGCGTATCCAGTTTGTTAATCTATGTCTTTTTATTGGGGAGTTGAGGCCATTGATGTTGAGAGATATTAAGGAATAGTGATTATTGCTTCCTGTTATATTCATACGTGGATGTGTTATGTTTGTGTGCTTTTCTTCTCTTTTGTTTTGTTGCCAAAAGCAGTTAGTTTCTTACCTCTTCTTGGGTATAGCTTGCCTCCTTATGTTGGGCTTTACCATTTATTATCCTTTGTAGTGCTGGATTTGTAGAAGATATTGTGTAAAATTTGGTTTTGTCATGGAATATCTTGGTTTCTCCATCTATATTAATTGAGGTTTTGCAGGATACAGTAGCCTGGGCTGGCATTTTGTTCTCTTAGGGTCTGTATGACATCAGTCCAGGATCTTCTGGCCTTCATAGTTTCTGTGAAAAGTCTGGGTGTGATTCTGATAGGTCTGCCTTTATATGTTACTTGACCTTTTTCCCTTACTGCTTTTAATATTCTTTCTTTATTTTGTCGTTTGGTGTTTTGACTATTATGTGGCGGGAGGTGTTTCTTTTCTGGTCCAATCTATTTGGAGTTCTGTAGGCTTCTTGTATGCCTATGGGTATCTCTTTTTTTAGGTTAGGGAAGTTTTCTTCTATGATTTTGTTGAAGATATGTACTGGTCCTTTGAGCTGGGAGTCTTCACTCTCTTCTATACCTATTATCCTTAGGTTTGATCTTCTCATTGAGTCCTGGATTTCCTGTATGTTTTGGACCAGTAGCTTTTTCCGCTTTACATTATCTTTGACAGTTGAGTCAATGATTTCTATGGAATCTTCTGCTCCTGATTCTCTCTTCCATCTTGTATTCTGTTGGTAAAACTTGTATCTACAGCTCCTTGTCTCTTCTTTTGGTTTTCTATATCCAGGGTTGTTTCCATGTGTTCTTTCTTGATTGCTTCTATTTCCATTTTTAATTCCTTCAACTGTTTGATTGTGTTTTCCTGGAATTCTTTCAGGGTTTTTTGTGTCTCCTCTCTATGGGCTTCTACTTGTTTATTTATGTTTTCCTGGAATTCTTTCATGCATTTTTTTTTCCTCTCTGTAGGCTTCTACTTGTTCTCTAGGGTTCATCATGTCTTTCTTGAAGTTCTCAGCATCATGATCAAATATGATTTTGAATCTAGATCTTGCTTTTCTGGTGTGTTTGGATATTCCATGTTTGTTTTGATGGGAGAATTGGGCTCCGATGGTGCCATGTAGTCTTAGTTTCTGTTGCTTGGGTTCCTCGCTTGCCTCTAGCATCAAATTATCTCTAGTGTTACTTTGGTCTGCTATTTCTGACAGTGGCTAAACTGTCCTATAGGCCTGTGTGTCAGGAGTGCTGTAGACCTGTTTTCCTCTCTTTCAGTCAGTTATGGGGACAGAGTGTTCTGCTTTCGGGCGTGTAGTTTTTCCTTTCTACAGGTCTTCAGCTGTTCCTGTGGACCTGTGCCTTGAGTTCACCAGGCAGGTCACTTGCAGCAGAAAAGTTGGTCTTACCTGTGGTCCCGAGGCTCAAGTTCGATCGCGGGGTGCTGCCCAAGGGCTCTCCGTGGTGGCAGCAACCAGGAAGATCTGCGCCGCCCCTTCCGGGAGCCTCCGTGCACCAGGGTTCCAGATGGATTCTGGTGCTTTCCTCTGGAATCAGTAATGTGTGCAGAGAGCAGTCTCTTCTGGTTTCGCAGGCGTGTCTGCCTCTCTGAAGGTTTAGCTCTCCCTCCCACGGGATTTGGGTGCAGAGAACTGTTTATCTGGTCTGTTTCCTTCAGGTTCTGGCAGTGTCTCAGGCAGGGGCTCCTGCGCTCCTGGGCCCTCCCCACAGGAACCCAGAGGCCTTGTACAGTTTCCTCTTGGGCCAGGGATGTGGGCAGGGGTGGGCAGTGTTGGTGGTCTCTTCCGCTCTGCAGCCTCAGGAGTGCCCACCTGACCAGGCGGTAAGGTCTCTCTCCCACGGGGTCTCTTGTTATTATTTTAATAAAGACCTAGAGTCACCCCCATTTCCCCAGCATCCCAACCCATTGCCCTCACAGAATGTGAATAGAGATTTGCTGAGGGAAACGTGAGTTTAGACAAAATGTCAACATTACTTTCATGACAGTATTTGGAAGGAAGCCCAGGAGCCCTGGAACTTACTATTGCCTAGTCAGGTGGTTTCTGGCTGGGCAAACTGAACGGGTATCTGGGAGGATGTAGTAATGGTTTTTTAAAAGGACAAAACTGCGACTTTTTTGGCTCTTTTTCACTTTGTTG
Source organism: Rattus rattus (assembly GCF_011064425.1). NCBI lineage: Eukaryota > Metazoa > Chordata > Mammalia > Rodentia > Muridae > Rattus > Rattus rattus. The sequence continues at coordinate 76,134,213 of NC_046163.1, forward strand.
CAGGGCCTTTGATTCTGTTTTTTTATTTGAATGGCATCATTCTTGGATCTCAATGTTTCTTTTATTGCCTTTTTTTTTTTTTTCACTTTTTTGGTATTCTTTTTTTTTTTTTTCCTTTTTCTTTTTTTTGGCGCTGGGGACCGCACCCAGGGCTTTGCGTTCCTAGGCAAGGGCTCTACCACTGAGCTAAATCCCCAACCCCGATTGTTAGTATTCTGTGTAAGTGCCATCCCCACAGTTACCTGGCAACAGCCAGGTTTGCCTTCTTACACTATATAAAGGGCTGCTTGCCCCCTCCTCATTCTTTCTTGCCCTTTGCTCTTCTCTGTTCTCTTGCCCTTTTCCCCTTTGCCCCTTCTCTTCCCATCCCCCTCCCCACTTCCCTCCACGTGCTCATAGCTGGCCTCTATTCTTCTCCTCTTCTACTCCTTTTCTCTCATTAAACCTGTTGGTTTGGTGTGTTCTGTCTAGATGCGAGTCGAGATTTAAACCCACATTGGTGACCCGTAAGTGGTATTTGATGTCCTTGTGACTACTTGGCCCAGCACCCCAGCACTGCACTGCCAAGCAGCTCTGTGCTGCAGGCTCTGGGATCTTGGAGCGTGCTTGAGCGGAGCTGTGGGGCTGTGTTGGCGAGGCACGGAGCCTTGTGCTCCAGTCACAGTGTCCGCTGACCCCCAGCCTAACCTGGGCCCTGGATGAAGTTGCAGTCGTTCAGCATGGCGGGGAGGGACAGAAACACATACCTCCACTACCATGGTGCACACTACCAGAATTAGATTACTGCATTTTCTAGGCTTCCACAGTGCCATCCAACCACCTCCATCACCTGCTGGCTGCTGTGGGACTCAGGACGTCCACCATGTGTGGTGCTGCTGCAGCTGGCATACATGCAGACTTCTGCATGAGCTGCTGCCCTCCATGATTTACCATGTGGTGCCAGCTCTTGCCACATGGGTCACTTAGACAGGCCATCATCAACCACAGGGTCCTTCTTCTCCTGATACCAGGCTGCAGCTACAATTTCTGCACAAACACCAGCACATTGGTAGGTGTATTCTGTTTGGCAAAGAGGATCCCTGACTTCCCAGAAAGGACCTGGTGAGCTTGTAGTTACCCCTGTGCTGCCCCTGTGGATGGATCTTTTCACAGACCTTGTTGTAGGATCTTTTCTCTTCGATGAGAATTTTCCTTCTTTTTTTTTTTTTTTTTTTTTTTGAGACAGTATAAAATGCCAGGCCGGCCTCGTTAAACCACTCTCTGGGGTTCAGGAGCACCGGCTCTGAGTGTAGCCCCAGCACTGATAGGGGCAATTAATATTCCCTAATCTTACCCACGGGCTATCAGCCTTTGTTGCCTGTCCCTGTTTCCTGGGATATTTTGATCTAAATTACACTAAGCAGAAAACAATATCTCTATGTGGCCAATAAACTAGCACTCTCTGGCCAGTGATCTGGAGCATAGGCCTCCCCCTCCTCAGTTCCTCATTGCTGCTGTACTGCTGCAGCTTCTGGTTTGCTGCCCCATGAAAAATAGTTCTGGCCCTGTCCCTAGAGTTCACCCGGAACTCTGTCTGTGAGACATGCTTTCCCACGAGCATTTGACCCCTACACTTAGCATACTCTTTTGTGTGGAATTTCTGCGTTCTGCCTGCCTCCCTGGGTGCTACAGCCCCCGGTTCTCAGCAGCAGGAAAAGCAAGTCTGGCCCCACCCCTTGTATCCTGCCTGGTATTCTGCATGTGAAGATTCATGTGCAGTTGAGCTCTCTCTTTCTGTCCAGGACTTTGTTCCTGCGCTCGGCCCGCCAAAGCCTCAAGAAAAATCAGCTTTCACACTGTATTTTCTAGTGTGCACACACTGCTAGTACAATTGTTACTATTGTTATTCCCCTTCCCAGTTTCCAGGCCAACATCACCCTAACCCCTCCCCCTCCCCTTCTATATGGGCTTCCCCTCCCCATTCCCCCCATTACCACCCCCCAACAATCACATTCACTAGGTGTTCAGTTTTAGCAGGACCCAGGGCTTCCCCTTCCACTGGTGCTCTTACTAGGATATTCATTGCTACCTATGAGTTTGGAGCCCAGGGCCAGTCCATGTATAGTCTTTAGGTAGTGGCTTAGTCCCTGGAAGCTCTGTTTGCTTGGCATTGTTGTTCATATGGGGTCTCGAGCCCCTTCAAGCTCTTCTAGTCCTTTCTCTGATTCCTTCAACGGGGGTCCCTTTCTCAGTTCAGTGGTTTGCTGCTGGCATTCGCCTATGTATTTGCTGTATTCTGGCTGTGTCTCTCAGGAGAGATCTACATCGAGTCCCTGTCAGCCTGCACTTCTTTGCTTCATCCTTCTTATCTACTTTGGTGGCTGTATATGTATGGGCCACAGGTGGGGCAGGCTCTGAATGGGTGTTCCTTCTGCCTCTGTTCTAAACTTTGCCTCCCTATTTCCTTCCAAGGAATATTCTTCCAAGGGTATTCTTATTCCCCATTTTAAAGAAGGAGTTAAGCATTCGCCTTTTGGTCATCCTTCTTGAGTTTCATTTAATATTTTTAATGTGTTACTTATCATGTATGTGATATATGAGTGTATGTGTTCAAATCAGTCTCAGGTTTCAACTGTGTGTGTGTGTGTGTGTGTGTGTGTGTGTGTGTGTGTGTGTGTGTGTGTGTGTGTGTGTGTGTGTGTGTAGGCCAGAATTGATGTTCAGTGCCTTTATCAATTGCTCTTATATTGGGACAGAGCCTGTGATTGAATCTATTGCCAGAGTGACCAGCAGCCTCATGGACCCAGCTATCTCAGCTTTAGTTCTCCAGCTTTAGGCATGAGTTCTAGGACAGAACTCATGTCTTTATTCTTAGATAGCAAGATCTTTACCCAGCAGGCCATATTCCCAGCCTCTCTGCTGCATTTCTTTCTTTATTCAAAGGCTTGCTAGTGAGCACTTGCTGTTTTGAAGTACAATCATGCCTTACTCTATGCCAAGGCTCTATTCTATTTATGTGGATTAAAATTAATAATGTTCCTATCCTAAAGGCTATTGACCATGTTGGCTTAAAGCAATGGGCAGACAACAAAATTGACTGTTTAATAGTGTGTGTAGACTCAGTATGTTTGTGATGTTTAATTTTATGATATGTAGAATGAAGGTAATTCCACATTGTGGGGGACTTTTAATTGTTAAGTATAAACAGGGAAACAGGATACACAATACTAATCACAAATGATTCTAAATGAATCCTAGAAGCTTACCAGGAGACCTCCATGCATTGTGTAATTTAATTCTCACTGAAAACCTGCAGGGTATAAACTGTTATAGTTTATATCTTATACAGTGAGATTTAAGGAGTCAAATATCCTCCCCAAAGAACTGTGCTAATAAGTACAGAGACGATGTCCTCAGATCCAAGACATCTGGCCCCAGAGGCTTGAGCAATCACTAGACATTGCTGTATTAATAGTGGCCCTCTACAAATGTCTCATCTATGGCTGGAGAAGTAGCTTAGTGGTTAAACAACTAACCAGCTCCTTGTCTATAGAGGAACATGAATTTGATGCCTAACATCCAGGTCAGGCCATTCACAATTGCCCTTATCTACAGCACCAGGTAAACTGATACCCTCTCTGACCTGTGAAGATACCTGTACTTAAATGCACATAACACCCCCACCACACACACACACACACACAAACACATAAATAAAATTAAATCTCAACATAAAAACCTATTTCTGGGGGCTCTTATTTCCAGATCTATACCTCATATCTACCACAGGGATCATAGCTAAATTTGGGTATTTCTCTAGTTAGCCTCTGAGGTACTCCATCTTTAGACTGGTTAATAAAGCCTGAAGACCTTTTGATTTTCAAAATGTAAATTACTTGTGAAGCTATGTGTTCCTGGAGGAAACTCCCCTTGGTTCTCTTCTATTTCTGACTGCCAAAGTGCAGGAATGCATTTCTCCCTTGCCTATTCCATAAATTAGAGTGGGCACCTGGTGCCATTTTTCTGTCTTGCCTTCCTTGCTATTTGACAGCTGTGCTTAATAAATATTGAAAATGTCTGTTTTTGTGATTCTGCTTTATTTCTACTACCCACATCAATCATCATGATCATCTATAGAAATACGAATGTCAAAGGCTAAGGCAGCAGATAAAATTTTATTCTTACTGTTTAAGTTATGAATTCTTAGTAGCCAGCCTCTCTACACTGAAAGAAAGTACTTACAAAGGATTTTTGTGATGGCTTCAGATTGCTGAAATATTTTTACCACCAACAAAAGCTGTTTGTGGCATTGAAACCTGAAGCACAGAAATACCTAGATTTTTAGTAGCATAAACTGTACTGCTTATAGTTGGGATTTTTAAAAAATTGAGTGCAATTTATTATCTAGACAGTCTTCCTTGTCAAGTTAGTCTTTGTGCTTAATGTCTTTAAAAATATGGAGACACTTTGAGTCCAGGGCCTTCTGATTACTGGAAAAGAAATGATTAAAAAGAAAACATTACTGCTTCTAGATATGATGGAGAAAGTTCCTTAGGTATGATAGAGAAGGTTTCTTACAGATATGTTGTAGAGCATAGTCAGAGGCAGGGACCTCTAGAGAAGTGTGTGTGTGTGTGTGTGTGTGTGTGCGTGTGTGCATGTGTGTGTGTGTGTGTGTTATTGAATGTTTCTATGAACAACAGTGAGAAGTATAAGATAAAATATTGAATTTCTAAGCAAGGTAACCTCAAAAGACTCATTCAATAATTCTTTGAATTCCTGACTCATTATTGTGACAATGTAAATGTTTGTAAGTATTTATGTATGTGGCTATATCCAAGGGGAGGACAGAGATCAACCTAGGGTACCATCCCTCCAGATGTCGTTCACCTTATTTTTTGAGACAGATTTGCTCATTGACCTGGAACTCACTGATTTAGATTATTCTTCTGGCCACTAAGCATCAGGGTTTTACCTGACTCTACTTCCCCAGAACTTTGGATTTAAGCATATCTATTAGGCGTTTTCCATGGACTCTGAGAATACCAGAGAGGTCAGGTAGAATATTCTATTCTCTGCACCATTTCTTCATCCCCTGTTCTGTTTGTTCTTTAATTCTAAATATTTGCTTAACTTTTATTATATTTAAATTTCACAGTTTGCTAATGCTGTATGATGTTTTGAGGCTGTATGATGTAGTATAATATGAAATCAGAGATTATAGTCTTGTCTTCTGACATGTACATTTTTCTGTTTTAATTCTTTCTATAGAATTGGACTATCCAAGTTTCAGGAATCAGGGGGTCAATTCAAATTTTTGTTCATTGTTGGCTTATTTGTGGAAAGCACTTAGGTCAATGCATCAACACAGAGAACGGTTCATGAATATTAAACATAGTATCTAGCCTAAAGGTTTTGATAACACAGCCCCACAAACATGGTGAAAAAATACCATGTTTTTTTTATTTTGTTTTGTTTTTTTGTTTTGTTTTGTTTTTTAAGAGTTCAGATTTAGGCACATCTGTACTTAGAGACAAACTCTCTTCTTAAGCCACATTGTTTGTGCCTGTTAAAAAGGCTGGATAAGGTTTGTGTTTTCATGGGAAAACTGAGCACTGGGCTCTGGAGATGCCATAGTGAGTAAAGTGTTTGACTTGTAAGAATGAAACCCTAGATTTGATCCCCAGAACCCATGTTTTTAAAAAAGCATGTTATTGGTACAAAAATAGAATCTCAATGAGAGAGAGAAAGAGGTAGGGCATTCATGTGGCTTGGTGACCATATAACCTAGCTTGATTTTTGACATTCAATCTAATGAAAGACACTGTTTTAAGAATAAAGAAGGTCACTGGCATCCGAGGAGTGACACCTGAGATTGTCCTTTGATGCCTTGGCTGTAATGCACATCACAGGTATTTGCATTAGCACATACATGGACACACACACACACACACACACACACACAGACACACAAACACTGGGGAGGAAGAGAGAGACACACACAGAGAGAGAGAGAGAGAGAGATTTGAATTGACACAAAACACTGGAAAGCTAGAGGCAAATTATCCTTGTGAAATTAAGTGGTAGAAGAACAGAAAGTAGAAGAATGAGATTTAGTGATGTGGTGAATGTTTCCTAAATATGGGTCTCAGAAAAAGATATTCCCCTTTCTCATTTTTCTCTATTTCTTGTGTAGTTCTAGGTTTTCTCATTTGCTGAGTTCCGATGTGCCAACTCAATCACTATTATTTCATATCCGATGTTGTGTTCAAGATACCTTAAACCTTTCAATCCCACCATCAACTTACCACAAATATTTAAGAAGCTTTAAGCATGGACACAAAAGGAACCACTCAGCAATATCCACTTGACCATGTAGAGATGTGAGAAACAACAGAACAGTTCTCTACTTTTGCAGTGGTCTTTGGTTAGTTGATTTCATAAAGATAAATCAGCAAGACACTGGAGATTAGGATTGATCCAATCAGTACAAACACATAAACATTATATATCCAGCACTAATTATGAATCATTTGTTATTTCTTAACTTTTGTATATGATTTTAAGTGAATTATGTAAAATCCCAAGCATACATTTTCCAAGTCAGATCTATCCACTACTGTCATAGTCGATTTGTTTCATAGGCACAATGTCATGTCAGGTTGACCTCTAGCATTCATGTGCACACACAAACATGTGTACATGCATCCATTTGTGTGATTTGTACAGTGACACATTAAGAGGGATCACTGTCTGGACTGGGTGTTTCTATGTTTTTGATGTTTATTCAGGAAATCAGAAATACATGCATAGATTATAGGGTAGTAAGAGAAAATTATTTACAAGCAAACTGGTAATAAATATCTTTTGTGCTACAAGCAAGCTGTGGGCTTCTTGAACTGCAGTACTCAAAGGCTTAGATGACTCTCTCTGGATTTCCTTTTGAGGTCTTAGAGTAGAAAAAGTTTGGTTGTCAAGAAGCACAGTACAGATATATCTTTTATTTTGATTGACAGGCATAGATTCAATAAATCGTAAGAGTTACTTTAAAGAATATACTCTTTTCCCACAATGAATCTGAATATATATATATATATATATATATATATATATATATATATATATATATATATGCCCAAGCCTAGAAGTTCTAGGTTGCCAAGGCATTAAAATGGTTAAATACGTAATACAGGCTAAGTCGAGGCTGAGGTTATTACAGTATTTTTCTCTATATTTGCCTAACATGTAAAACACACACACACACACACACACACACACACACACACACACACACACACATACACAAACAAAAACACACACAGGGAAGGGGTATTTAAAATGAGGTACTTAATTAAAACACAGACTCAGGGAAGGAGTATTAAAAATGAGGTACTTAATTTTTGGTTTTATTAAATTTAAATCACATTCGGATACTTATTTTAGAAAACATAGCTATAAATCTAAGAGCAGATAATTAATACATCATGCAATTCATCCTTTTTGAAATTCAGACACTGAGTTACTAGATTTTGAGTTTGAATGAAAATCCCCCCTAAAACACACACATACATGCACATGCACACATACAAGTACACACACACACACACACACACACACACACACACACACACACAAACACACACCGCAAAAGGATTATATATTTTAATACTTGGTCTGTAGTTTGTGGACCTATTTAGTAACAATTATGAAATGTGGTCTTAGTGGATGTGTGTCCCTGAGTGGGATTTGAAAATCAAAATCCACACAATTTTCAAGTAGAGTTCTCTCCCTCTCCCCACCCCCTCTCTCTGCCTCTTTTGATTTCTGTTTTCATGCCTGTGGTTCAGATAAATATTCTCAGCTATGCAATTGAACACTTATATTTGTGAATTGACTTGGTCTTGGTGTCTTAGGACAGAAATAGAAAAGTGACAAAGACACTGCCATACAGACCATCTGAAATCAGACATGTTATTTTCTGGATAGTAGGTCTTCAATAAGGATGAAAAATGGCCAGGCTGCTGATAACAATCTATATCCATGTCTCTCAAATCATGACATGCATGCTAGTTGCTATTCCTGTTGTTGTGATAAAATACCCTGGCAAAAACATCTCCAGGAATTAAGGGTATCTTTGTCCATACTGACAGGGAAAACATAGTGCAGGAGTGCTGATCATAATAGACTTAGAGTCAGGAAGCAGAGAGAGATGGATGCTGGTATTCACCTTACTTCCACTTATTTATTCAGTCCTACATACCAACTCACAGCACAGTGCCTCCTATACTTAGGGTTTGTTTTCCTACTTCATCAACTTAATCTAGAAACTGCCTCAAAGACTCACAAGAATATTTAGCCTCATCATATTTGTGTATCCCATCAAGTTGATATTAGAGGATTCATCACAGCATATCTAACTACGGCCTTGTTAATTATGTTACAACACAGCTCTTCTGTCTGGCAGACTCATAAATGACATTATCAAGACCTGGTTCTCATAGTGGAAAGCCAAGCCCATTATATATCTTTTCATCAGATGGTAGTTCAGTTAATCCTCTGGGCTAAAGGCAGTATTTTCATGCTTTGCCCTACATTCATTAAGCATTTAATTTATGTGCTTAGAATTCCATAACACATATCGGAATCCACAACATAACCTTTCTATTTTATACTATATAGGGCAATGTGGAATCTGGAAATTTCAATATGGTTCACAGGTTTCCCTTTCACCCAAAATTATATCATTTACTTAAGTTCTTCTCTTGAGTGCTTAGAGAATATTAATGTGAAAGGTGGCTGATAATCATGACAAACAATATCTATATCAGAAGTCTTTGTACTTTCTGTCCATAGAGATGGCACAAAAACCTGCAGTGGGAGGCAAAAGATGTTATTGAACTAAATTGTACAATAAAAAACAAGCAGCTGTTTTTTATTTGATGTTCATATTCTTTTCCAGAAAACCTTTCAATTGTAATGATTACAGAAGCATCATTTTAATTATCAGCAGCCATGTACATAGGGTAAAAGTATCAGAATATTGACAGACACTATGTCTCCTTAGTAGATGAAGTTTGGTGGTCCCTTGTTCTTTTTACTTATAATGAAGCAAACAATTAAAAACTGAAGAGCTTCAACCATAATTTATAGCTATTAATTCAGAATGGATAAGTTTGAAATCTATGAGTATTCTAAATTCTTCACAGGATCTCCATATTTCCAGAGTCACATGTTTTCTAGAATGTATTGTTTACATTATAAATATACTGCAGGAAATATTACAATCAGTAGATATTAGCTAAAATCGTTCCACAAATCTTTCTCCTGAGACTGCTCTGACCAATACCCACAACTACAACCTACCAAATTCTATTTCTCCCCACCTCTCTCTCTCTCTCTCTCTCTCTCTCTCTCTCTCTCTCTCTCTTTCTCTCTCTCTCTCATATATTTCCATATCTGTTTGGGTAGTGGGTGTACAGAGTCACTTGTCCTTGTATGTAGGCTAGAGAGGGGTCAGACCTAGGTATTTCTTTTCAATGGCACTCTATCTTACTTCTTGAAATAGGATCTCTCTCTGAACATAGACCTCTAGACTGGCTTGACAGGGAGTCTCCCAGTGCTTTTCTATCTGTCCCTTCCCTGCCAAGTTTCTCATTTGAGTGCTAGGGGTCCAAACTCCAATCTCCATTTCTGTTTAGAAGCATTTTACTTAATGTGCCATTTCCCTTGTTCCATCTAACTTGTTCTTTAATTGCTATTTCTGAAACATAGGGTCACTATAATTCCCAGTCTGATAGTGAGGGTCTGGTCTCAACTGATACTCTTGCTCCAGTCTTTTTGGGAGATGAGACTGTGATTGTGATTAAACATGCCTGACTTTGGAATCAATTTCTTTGAAATGCAGCTGTCCTAGATCCTTTGAACAATGGGATCTTTGGGACTTTTGAGATGATTCCTTTTTTATAGCAAAGGAATTCTGAGGAGGTTTGGTGGATTCAAAAACTTTAGGTAGTGAAGTGTGACAGTATAGGTTGAATTTTGGAATCCTTATTTGGGCAGCCACATGGAAACAGAATATGAAATTGAGATAGATTGAAAAACAGAGAGTCAATTTAATCAGAGATTACATGTCTAACATTCTCAGGAAAAAGATAAAGAGGCTCACAATTCTGGAAAAAAATGTTTCCTTGCTTTTTAAGAGAAAGGAAGTAGAAAGGCTTAAATCAAAGCAAGTTGTGGAAACTCTGAGAGACTGTGTGACAAAGCAAGTGGCCCATCAATAAAGAAAGCCTCTGTGTAGCAGGAAAGGCCTGTGTTTGAGAAAAGCAGTGAGAGAGTAAGGGCCATGATTGGAGGGAAATCCCAAAAGAAAGATATAGTATACAAAATTGCATGGGGCAATTAAGTAAGCATTCATTGGCCAACTAGTAAAAATCATTACACTTAAATAATGGTGCACATCAGAGTTAATTACTGCAAGCAGAGATCATTGGTGCCTCCTGCAGATAAAGTCAATTATCTTATATTAATCTAAAATGCATTAATTCACTAGTAGAATTTGGCTGTAATAGATGTAATACATGGAGAGGAAAATACTGAGTTCAGTAGTAATACCTGTGTATGTTTGCTGGGTGTGGAGACCAGGAGGATGCCAGGTTTCCTCCTTTATTGCTTTCTGTGACACTCTATTTTCATTAAAGCTTGAACCAAACAGTTCACATAGACTGTGCATCAAGTTGTGGGGATCCAGCTATCTTCAGTCTCAAGCACTGAGGCCATAGACTCAAGTTTTCCTGTAAGTGTTGATAACCAAGATCAGATACTCCTTCTTTCAAAGCTGACACTTTACTAAGTCTTCCTTTCATCCCATGATTGTGTTTGAAGGTACTAAGTAGCCAACTAAGTGAGCAGTTCGATTAATCAGCACAAAAATATTAGGAAACTTGCTCACAGATTTTGCTGATCCACAGAGAGCAAGGAGAGAATTGTATCATAGGTTACAGGATTTAGATGCAAGAAACTGACATTCTTCAATTTTTATGAGATGAACTCCTCTCTAGCTTCCCCTAAACTAAAATATGCATGGTCTCTACCTCACCTACCATGAATCCAGGCTTATCCACACTGCCACTATCTGTTCTCTTGTCCCATGGATGAAAGTACTTGTAACTTTGTTGTTAGAGAGTATCATACTGAAAGTCGATAACGTACAAAGAAATTATTAAGCTCCAAAATATAAGTATGGTTTATACTGAGAGAGCACTGGTTTCAAAGTGCTCATTATGTTTGGGAAGAGCAGTAAAACAGTAAGGGTCATCAACAGTAAGGTTTGGGAGGGAAATCTCAAAAGGAACACAAAATTTATAGAATTGCATGGAGCTATTAAGTAATCATTCATTGAAGAGCAAAACTGCAGTCTAAACTAGAGTCCTAGTATCACAGGTTATAATATTAGTGCAGGAATGCTCCAGCAATGGAATAGGTGAACTTGCCAGTGAGAGTTAGGGCAAGTAGGCAAAGAGAAAATAGCCTTCTTCTCAATCCTTTTATCTGACTGCCTACAGAAGATATTGCTGTTATTTGGGGATGGTTTTCCTGCTTTAGGTAATATGACAAAGAAGATCCTCCACAGCATTGTCTAGTAGCTTCCATTTAAATTGATTTCAAATCCCTTTAAGTTGACAGTCATGATTAGCCACCACAGCTTATATACTCAGAAATAGAATTATTGGGTCATAAATTAGTTCTCTATTTGACTTATTTAGAGACATCTATTTTGTTTTCTATAATGACAGTTCCAATCTATATCTCCACATCCTTGTCAAGATGTCCTGTTGTGACTGATTCTCTTCCTCCACCTCTCCCTCTCCCCTATCACTCAGTCTGTGATGGTTAGGGAAGGGAAGGGGAGACTATCTGTTTTCCTATATATCACATTCCACCCTTTTCTTTTGAGACCTTCATTCTTTTTTTTTTAAATATGAAAGTTTATTTTTGCTTCTATATGTTCAAATGAGTTTTTAATCTGCTTAGCATAACCTATTATAACTATAAGACATTCTTGGTAAATTTTGTGGTAACTATAAAGCAAAAATAAAGAAAAAAGAAAAGAATATACACGGAATCAGAAAACACTAGAGAAAAGTCACTACCGAAGGAAGAGAACAGTAGAAGAAAGAAGTATACGCAAAAAACTGAGAAGCTTAAGATACAGTAACAAGTCCTTACTTAACATAATTATCTTGAATGTAGATAGATTAACCTTTCTTTTTTTTTTCATGAAACTTCTTTTTTTTTTTTTATTAACTTGAATATTTCTTATATACATTTCGAGTGTTATTCCCTTTCCCGGTTTCCGGGCAAACATTCCCCTCCCCCTCCCCTTCCTTATGGGTGCTCCCCTCCCCACCCTCCCCCCATTGCCGCCCTCCCCCCAACAGTCTAGTTCACTGGGGGTTCAGTCTTAGCAGGACCCAGGTCTTCCCCTTCCACTGGTGCTCTTACTAGGATATTCATTGCTACCTATGAGGTCAGAGTCCAGGGTCAGTCCATGTATAGTCTTTGGGTAGTGGCTTAGTCCCTGGAAGCTCTGGTTGCTTGGCATTGTTGTACATATGGGGTCTCGAGACCCTTCAAGCTCTTCCAGTTCTTTCTCTGATTCCTTCAACGGGGGTCCTATTCTCAGTTCAGTGGATTGCTGCTGGCATTCGCCTCTGTATTTGCTGTATTCTGGCTGTGTCTCTCAGGAGCGATCTACATCCGGCTCCTGTCGGTCTGCACTTCTTTGCTTCATCCATCTTGTCTAATTGGGTGGCTGTATGTATATGGGCCACATGTGGGGCAGGCTCTGAATGGGTGTCCCTTCATCTCTGTTTTAATCTTTGCCTCTCTCTTCCCTGCCAAGGGTATTCTTGTTCCCCTTTTAAAGAAGGAGTGAAGCATTCACATTGTGATCATCCGTCTTGAGTTTCATTTGTTCTAGGCATCTAGGGTAATTCAAGCATTTGGGCTAATAGCCACTTATCAATGAGTGCATACCATGTATGTCTTTCTGTGATTGGGTTAGCTCACTCAGGATGATATTTTCTAGTTCCAACCATTTGCCTACGAATTTCATAAAGTCGTTGTTTTTGATAGCTGAGTAATATTCCATTGTGTAGATGTACCACATTTTCTGTATCCATTCCTCTGTTGAAGGGCATCTGGGTTCTTTCCAGCTTCTGGCTATTATAAATAAGGCTGCGATGAACATAGTGGAGCACGTGTCTTTTTTATATGTTGGGGCATCTTGTGGATATATGCCCAAGAGAGGTATAGCTGGATCCTCAGGCAGTTCAATGTCCAATTTTCTGAGGAACCTCCAGACTGATTTCCAGAATGGTTGTACCAGTCTGCAATCCCACCAACAATGGAGGAGTGTTCCTTTTCTCCGCATCCTCGCCAGCATTTGCTGTCACCTGAGTTTTTGATCTTAGCCATTCTCACTGGTGTGAGGTGAAATCTCAGGGTTGTTTTGATTTGCATTTCCCTGATGACTAAAGATGTTGAACATTTCTTTAGGTGTTTCTCAGCCATTCGGCATTCCTCAGCTGTGAATTCTCTGTTTAGCTCTGAACCCCATTTTTTAATAGGGTTATTTGTCTCCCTGCGGTCTAACTTTTTGAGATCTTTGTATATTTTGGATATACGGCCTCTATCTGTTGTAGGATTGGTAAAGATCTTTTCCCAATCTGTTGGTTGCCGTTTTGTCCTAACCACAGTGTCCTTTGCCTTACAGAAGCTTTGCAGTTTTATGAGATCCCATTTGTCGATTCTTGATCTTAGAGCATAAGCCATTGGTGTTTTGTTCAGGAAATTTTTTCCAGTGCCCATGTGTTCCAGATGCTTCCCTAGTTTTTCTTCTATTAGTTTGAGTGTGTCTGGTTTGATGTGGAGGTCCTTGATCCACTTGGACTTAAGCTTTGTACAGGGTGATAAGCATGGATCGATCTGCATTCTTCTACATGTTGACCTCCAGTTGAACCAGCACCATTTGCTGAAAATGCTATCTTTTTTTTCCATTGGATGGTTTTGGCTCCTTTGTCAAAAATCAAGTGACCATAGGTGTGTGGGTTCATTTCTGGTCTTCAATTCTATTCCATTGGTCTAGCTGTCTGTCTCTGTACCAATACCATGCAGTTTTTATCACTATTGCTCTGTAATACTGCTTGAGATCTGGGATAGTGATTCCCCCTGAAGTCTTTTTATTGTTGAGGATAGTTTTAGCTATCCTGGGTTTTTTTGTTATTCCAGATGAATTTGCAAATTGTTCTGTCTAACTCTTTGAAGAATTGGATTGGTATTTTGATGGGGATTGCATTGAATCTGTAGATCGCTTTTGGTAAAATGGCCATTTTTACTATATTAATCCTGCCAATCCATGAGCATGGGAGATCTTTCCATCTTCTGAGGTCTTCTTCAATTTCTTTCTTCAGTGTCTTGAAGTTCTTATTGTACAGATCTTTTACTTGCTTGGTTAAAGTCACACCGAGGTACTTTATGTTATTTGGGTCTATTATGAAGGGTGTCGTTTCGCTAATTTCTTTCTCGGCTTGTTTCTCTTTTGTGTAGAGGAAGGCTACTGATTTATTTGAGTTAATTTTATACCTAGCCACTTGGCTGAAGTTGTTTATCAGCTTTAGTAGTTCTCTGGTGGAACTTTTGGGATCACTTAAATATACTATCATATCATCTGAAAATAGTGATATTTTGACTTCTTCTTTTCCAATCTGTATCCCTTGACCTCCTTTTTGTTGTCTGATTGCTCTGGCTAGAACTTCAAGAACTATATTGAATAAGTAGGGAGAGAGTGGGCAGCCTTGTCTAGTCCCTGATTTTAGTGGGATTGCTTCAAGTTTCTCTCCATTTAGTTTAATGTTAGCCACTGGTTTGCTGTATATGGCTTTTACTATGTTTAGGTATGGGCCTTGAATTCCTATTCTTTCCAGGACTTTTATCATGAAGGGGTGTTGAATTTTGTCAAATGCTTTCTCAGCATCTAATGAAATGATCATGTGGTTTTGTTCTTTCAGTTTGTTTATATAATGGATCACGTTGATGGTTTTCCGTATATTAAACCATCCCTGCATGCCTGGGATGAAGCCTACTTGACCATGGTGGATGATTGTTTTGATGTGCTCTTGGATTCGGTTTGCCAGAATTTTGTTGAGTATTTTTGCGTCAATGTTCATAAGGGAAATTGGTCTGAAGTTCTCTTTCTTTGTTGGGTCTTTGTGTGGTTTAGGTATAAGAGTAATTGTGGCTTCATAGAAGGAGTTCGGTAGTGCTCCATCTGTTTCAATTTTGTGGAATAGTTTGGATAATATTGGTATGAGGTCTTCTATGAACGTCTGATAGAATTCTGCACTAAACCCGTCTGGACCTGGGCTCGTTTTTGTTGGGAGACCTTTAATGACTGCTTCTATTTCGTTAGGTGTTATGGGGTTGTTTAACTGGTTTATCTGTTCGTGATTTAACTTCGGTACCTGGTATCTGTCTAGGAAATTGTCCATTTCCTGTAGATTTTCGAGTTTTGTTGAATATAGGCTTTTATAGTAAGATCTGATGATTTTTTGAATTTCCTCTGAATCTGTAGTTATGTCTCCCTTTTCATTTCTGATTTTGTTAATTTGGACACACTCTCTGTGTCCTCTCATTAGTCAGACTAAGGGTTTATCTATCTTGTTGATTTTTCTCAAAGAACCAACTTTTGGTTCTGTTGATTCTTTCTATGGTCCTTTTTGTTTCTACTTGGTTGATTTCAGCTCTGAGTTTGATTATTTCCTGCCTTCTACTCCTCCTGGGTGTATTTGCTTCTTTTTGTTCTAGAGCTTTTAGGTGTGCTGTCAAGCTGCTGACATATGCTCTTTCCTGTTTCTTTCTGCAGGCACTCAAGCGCTATGAGTTTTCCTCTTAGCACAGCTTTCATTGTGTCCCATAAGTTTGGGTATGTTGTACCTTCATTTTCATTAAATTCTAAAAAGTTTTTAATTTCTTTCTTTTTTCTTCCTTGACCAGGTTATCATTGAGTAGAGCATTGTTCAATTTCCATATATGTGGGCCTTCTTCCTTATTGTTATTGAAGACCAGCTTTAGGGCATGGTGTTCCGATAGCACGCATGGGATTATTTCTATCTTTCTGTACCTGTTGAGGCCCGTTTTTGACCAATTATATGGTCAATTTTGGAGAAAGTACCATGAGGAGCTGAGAAGAAGGTATATCCTTTTGCTTTAGGGTAGAACGTTCTATAAATATCCGTTAAGTCCATTTGGCTCATGACTTCTCTTAGTCTGTCTACGTCTCTGTTTAATTTCTGTTTCCATGATCTGTCCATTGATGAGAGTGGGGTGTTGAAATCTCCTACTATTATTGTGTGAGGTGCAATGTGTGTTTTGAGCTTTAGTAAGGTTTCTTTTACGTATGTAGGTGCCCTTTTATTTGGGGCATAGATATTTAGGATTGAGAGTTCATCTTGGTGGATTTTTCCTTTGATGAATATAAAGTGTCCTTCCTTATCTTTTTTGATGACTTTTAGTTGAAAATTGACTTTATTTGATATTAGAATGGCTACTCCAGCTTGCTTCTTCTGACCATTTGCTTGGAAAGTTGTTTTCCAGCCTTTCACTCTGAGGTAGTGTCTGTCTTTGTCTCTGAGGTGTGTTTCCTGTAGGCAGCAGAATGCAGGGTCCTCGTTGCATATCCAGTTTGTTAATCTATGTCTTTTTATTGAGGAGTTGAGGCCATTGATGTTGAGAGATATTAAGGAATAGTGATTATTGCTTCCTGTTATATTCATATTTGGATGTGAGGTTATGTTTGTGTGCTATTCTTCTCTTTGTTTTGTTGCCAAGATGATTAGTTTCTTGCCTCTTCTAGGGTATAGTTGCCTCCTTATGTTGGGCTTTACCATTTATTATCCTTTGTAGTGCTGGATTTGTAGAAAGATATTGTGTAAATTTGGTTTTGTCATGGAATATCTTGGTTTCTCCATCTATGTTTATTGAGAGTTTTGCAGGATACAGTAGCCTGGGCTGGCATTTGTGTTCTCTTAGGGTCTGTATGACATCAGTCCAGGATCTTCTGGCCTTCATAGTTTCTGGCAAAAAGTCTGGTGTGATTCTGATAGGTCTGCCTTTATATGTTACTTGACCTTTTTCCCTTACTGCTTTTAATATTCTTTCTTTATTTTGTGCGTTTGGTGTTTTGACTATTATGTGACGGGAGGTGTTTCTTTTCTGGTCCAATCTATTTGGAGTTTTGTAGGCTTCTTGTATGCCTATGGGTATCTCTTTTTTTTAGGTTAGGAAGTTTTCTTCTATGATTTTGTTGAAGATATTTACTGGTCCTTTGAGCTGGGAGTCTTCACTCTCTTCTATACCTATTATCCTTAGGTTTGATCTTCTCATTGAGTCCTGGATTTCCTGTATGTTTTGG
Source organism: Rattus rattus (assembly GCF_011064425.1). NCBI lineage: Eukaryota > Metazoa > Chordata > Mammalia > Rodentia > Muridae > Rattus > Rattus rattus. The sequence goes on from NC_046163.1 coordinate 76,151,665, forward strand.
ACCAGTAGCTTTTCTGCTTTTACATTATCTTTGACAGTTGAGTCAATGATTTCTATGGAATCTTCTGCTCCTGAGATTCTGTCTTCCATCTCTTGTATTCTGTTGGTGAAGCTTGTATCTACAGCTCCTTGTCTCTTCTTTTGGTTTTCTATATCCAGGTTATTTCCATGTGTTCTTTTCTTGATTGCTTCTATTTCCATTTTTAATTCCTTCAACTGTTTGATTGTGTTTTCCTGGAATTCTTTCAGGGATTTTTTGCGATTCCTCTCTGTAGGCTTCTACTTGTTTATTAATGTTTTCCTGTGTTTCTCTAAGGGAGTTCTTCACGTCTTTCTTGAAGTCCTCCAGAATCATGATCAAATATGATTTTGAATCTAGATCTTGCTTTTCTGGTGTGTTTGGATGCTCCATGTTTGTTTTGGTGGGAGAATTGGGCTCCGATGGTGTCATGTAGTCTTGGTTTGTGTTGCTTGGGTTCCTGCGCTTGCCTCTCGCCATCAGATTATCTCTAGTGTTACTTTGTTCTGCTATTTCTGACAGTGGCTAGACTGTCCTATAAGCCTGTGTGTCAGGAGTGCTGTAGACCTGTTTTACTGTTTTCTCTCAGCCAGTTATGGGGACAGAGTGTTCTGCTTTCGTGCGTGTAGTTTTTCCCCTCTACAGGTCTTCAGCTGTTCCTGTGGGCCTGTGTCTTGAGTGCACCAGGCAGAGACCTTCATTCTTTAAACCTGGAGTTAGGCTGCAGGCTATCACTCCCAGTGATCCTCCTTTCTTACCCTTCATGGCACTGGGGTTATTGGTAGATAACTATGTTGGTCTTACTAACTGGGAACTCCAGATAGTTAACAAGCACATGTGTCAGTACATAAAACAATTACCAGTACTCTGGAGGTTTGAACTCATGTTCTTATCCTTGTACTGCAAGTGCTCTTACCCAATAGGATATCTCATAAACCCTGCTGATATTAATTTCATATTAACTTCCATCTGAATGAATATTGCTAGAACCACTCTTTTCTTTCCAAATCTTTGTTAAATTTCTTTTTCTCAACATGCATTGAATCTTTAGTTCTTCAGAGAAATAGGAACCTGACAACCAAATTGTTTTTCAGATGAGTCCTCATTTGCATTACAAGGCTGTATTTGAGGGGGGTCAAATTAGTCACAATAAAAATGATGTTTAGGTGAAGCACTTCTATTCAGCAAATGATATGTAAGCCAAAGTTTGTAATTCCCCAATTAACAAGGAGCTTATTAATATCTCCTTTCCACAGGAGTAAAAGTTTGGGGATCAAACCCACAGCATTGTGCGTTCCATGATGGCTTCTGCCAAAGAGGTACAGGCATCATCTGGCCTGTGTAAAATCTAGGAAAGTCTTGTATCGTAGAACTACATGTATAACATAAGGATCACCTTTACTAATGAGAGAATTCCCACTACCCAGAGGTATAAATAATATGTCTTGCATTTTTACCCATTTCTGTGATAAATACCTTATAATGTGCAAATTACTGTGGGAAAATTTATTTTTGGCTCACAGCTGTGCATAGAGAACATCATGTCAAAAAGATCTTGAAGTCAGTTGGAGATATGTTCAAGCAGTCAGGAAGCAAAGGGAGGTGAGTGCCAACACTCAGCTAGCTTTATTCTTTTTTACCATCTAGGACCTAAAGCTAGGAAAATGATCCCACTTGACTTAGGAGTAGGTCTTCCCTTTGATTAACTAAATTATGTCAAATCCTACACAAAGGTTATCCTGATGGCTTGCGAGGTGATCCATAAATAGTATTGCCCCCTATACACTCTTGACTTTTTGAGTGTTCTACTATCAAAATTAATTGCTTAGGGAGCAATGATGGCATTCTAGGTTTTCTAAGACTTTCTGAGGGAGAGGTGATGAGTTATTTTGCAGTACCGTATGTTTCTTAAATCTAACAGAACTAATTCCATGACTGCTGAATTCATCTGCTTTACTTGTTCCACACAGAAACTTCCACAGAATTGCAGAATGACTGGCCATATGCCTGTCAAAGAATGTCTGTGTCTGCCTGTTTGGATTTTTTACAGCTCTCAAAAAAGAGAATTCAAACAAAATTTTCCCTTTTGGGCAAACAGCTCATAACAAGGTGAAGTTAAATTTAGGATGTTTGGCAAATGTGGAAAAACCATGAGGATCCTCAGAGCTTGGGAAACATAGGACCCTTTGGGGCAGAGGGTAAGATTGTGTTACCTTCTGTTCTTTCAGATTTGATCATTTATTTCCCAACTACCAGAACAAATAATTTAACAATGCCTGAATTTTTGGAACATGAATATCTGGTATGCTTCTTTCAACATATAAATATCAACATGAACAGATTTACATTATAGTCTTAAATGTGCCAGCTATTCTTCTGTCAGATAAGCACTTCTACATTTTGTTGACAGTTGAAAGGAAGCTCTTTAAACTGTTTGGCTCATATATGTATGTATATATATGAAAGGCCTACCTCCTTTCATCCACTCCTTCCATTAGTTCCTTCCTCCTTCCTTTATCCCACCATATTTCCTTTGAAATAATCAAATTTTCTTGGGATAATATACTATCTTTGCAAATGTATCATAATAAGTCCATAGTCTACAGCATCAGCTCAGTCAGAGATCGATATATTTTTATCTATTTGCCAAGAGAAGGTAGTTTAAAGAATATATACCAGATTTAGATTGTTTCAAAGTTCTCTTTCACTCCTGTGAAAGACTGGTCATGATGAGAAGAGGAATGACCATGGAGCTTGAGAGCTGACAACCTTAGAATAGCTACGTCTGATAAACATTTTCTTTCCCCATTATGGCTCAAAATCTAGAAAACATTGATAATTCTATTTTTGCATTATTTATTAAGATAACAATACACAAAACTTAAAACTATACTAGGAATATTTCTCTAACAATTTCTCTGATGTTAAGGTGATCTCCAGACATAAACTGAGGACCAATGCTTCATCTGTGTTGCAAGTTCAGGTGTTTCTCCTCAGTGTCTCATATTCTTGTTCACCTACCTAAATAGATAAATCGGCTTCACAAAGATTGTTCATTTTGAAATTGTTTTTTCCTTTATTGTTGTTTCTATAACAATAGTTAAGTAAATGTAACACAATTCTGTTTGAGCAAAAATGTGAGACTAATTATACCATTATTACATAAATGTACATTGAGCTATCTCTCCTTTCTGTGCTCATGTATTGTAGGAAATACTAGGCTGTCATATTGTCTTTAATCAATCTAGACCTGTACATAATGTGGATACCATGTCTAGGGAAATATAGAGTATCATTTAAAAAACAAAGTTAATGTTCTATCAACACATTCAAATATTAGTCTGCATATATAAAAACCAACAGAATGATTATCATCAGCTGGGTAAGGTTTCTCTGCAATGACCTACAAGTAAATTCATCATCATGCTCTTTTCCTCTTTCCATTCCAACTCCCATCCCATCACACTGGATTCACATCTACAGTGTCTTGGTTGCCCTCTGAGAAGCACTGTGCTCATCACCTTTTATCAACTTATCCATTCATAGTAAATAAGTTATTGCTACATCACCGACATCTGTCCTAATGGAGTCAAGTGCAATTTTCTGGTAGGTCTCTGCTTAAGAACTTCATGTAGAATCTTATTCTGCTTTGTATTCCCTACTTTGCATATGTTCTGTATACAGACCATTCATAGGTGTGAAGTCCACAATTGCAGATTCAATTAACATTAGACTAAAGGAAGAAACAAACAATCAAAACCCAAACAAACTTCATAGAACATCTATAGGTTTTTCCTGTCATAATTTAAAAAACATTGTCATTTTTGGGAAGCCCTATAGAGGCTTGATTTGAGAGAATTGGGAAGATGAATGGCCCTTTGAAGCAAAAGGGATTATTAATGCAGGCAATACCAAAAGGCTCTGAACCAAAAGCTTCAATTTGCATAGGAGAACAAAAGTGTAGTATTAGTTTTCTTGGGCTAGGGTAAATCTTACACCATGGAAAATTAAGCCAAATTATTAAGTGCCCCATATCCCATATGTAGACTGTGCAATCCATGTTATATGATGAAAGTCAAGTATACTTTCTAAAATGAATCAATTTCTTGGTCCATGTGGCCTGAAATATGCAAAATGTAGAAAGTTGTTGCAAATAGTCATACTACTTAAGAATCTGTGCAGATAATTTATAGGCAGGAGAATGTATTATAGGCCAATTATGTGTCATATTACGTGAAAGATTCTCCAAACATTGAAATAGTTATACATGGGGTTTATATTCTAAACCAAGTTAATATCAAAAAATGACTATAGAGACATACCAACATACATTCCCGCCACCCTCTCTCTCTCTGTCTTTCTCTGTCTCTCTCTTTCTGGCTCTGTGTCTCTGTCTCCATCTTTGTCTCTGTCTTTCTCTCTGTGTCTCTCTCACTCACACACACACACACACACACACACACACACACACTGTACTGTAGTATCACTAGAATATTTAACTGTATTCAGCACTGAAATGTATATAATATATTATTGTTATTTGGCTCATGACTAAATGCAGTTATATGTATTTTATAGAAAACATAGTGAATCTGTTTGTATATATCCCTCCTATTCGAAATGTACCACCTGCTTTGAGGATAAATGTGCTTACTCTGTTTAAATACAGAACTTTTATCAGTTGATCCTAGGACAATGTTTCTAATTACTCTGTAAACTGATTTTGAATGGATGGAAATTGCATGATTGGTGACAGATAATAATAGAAAATAATATATTACATATTATGTAAACTAATATGTTATATATAATTTATTATATATAATTTATATTATATATAATTTAATGGATAATAAAATTCAGTTAGCAATAAATGATTCTTTCATTTGTTTTTTGGGACAAATCCTTTCTGTGTTATCCACTATAGTTGCCCAGTAATGACTCTGTGGTTTTAGGCTGACCTTGAATTTAGAGAGATCTATGCACTCCTGCCTGAGAGTTCTTTGAGTAAACTGATGCTAATCCCACAAATTACTATTTTAAAGTGAAGAGAATATTGACTGACATAAGAGCTGAGGGAACAGATAGAAATAACCTTGTACATAACTCATGGAATGAATCTAATGAGCCTTGTATTACTTTTGAGGTTTGACATGAGTGCTTTAAGGCCTTTTGTCATAGCACCTGCCTTCCAGGCTTCTAAATCCCCAGGATAAGGGAAATTTAACAGATGGTTTCTGCATGAGTTTTATCCTGCATCTCAGGGATGCAGAAGATAGTGAAGATGTAAATTCGGTCTTAAACGAAGAATGATAGACTCCCAGCTCTTCTATGAAGGCCACATTCCAACAGACCTATTAAAAGCCAGTCTTGATGGAGCAAGGTAATCTTAACCTTGGGGAGCAGAATTAGGAAGATTCCTGTGGCTAGGCAATATCATTTCAAGTTTTTGTGATTGTCAGTAAAGAAATTATGAAAATAGGAAAGTATTTCTTCATAAATCTTTCAAATAATTGGTTGTTGTAACTTGAGATTGATGAGCAGGTGGGTTTTAAAGTATTGATGTCCCAGCTCTTCTGATGTTGTCTGCTGAGGTAAAGCTTAATTAAAATGACTAGCTTCAGAACAATTTTATTTCATGAGAAATCACAGTGGTGTGAAGATCTGATCATTTGCCCTTTTAATTTGTTCATTCACAATTCCATATGTACATATGATATACTCTAATCATATCCCCCTCCAATTATTCTTTTTCATCCTCCTTCCCTTTCCCAGAATTTCCTCTTCTTCCCACCAAAAGTCCTACCTATTTTTATGTCTTTTTGTGTTTGTTTGTGGCCAATTTTTTTAATTGGGGTTTCCTGCATGACTCTGGATAGAGGAGTTCTTTACTTATGCAAGTGAAACTTATCATCAAGAATCCTTCTTCAGAATATGTCACACACCACCCTTTCTTCCTTCAGGAACTATTGACTACCTATAGCTCCACAGGGTGGGTAGACCCTTCAGAAATTATATCTCCATACACATGACAAATTGTTTACAGCCTTGTGCTGAGTGCATGGGTTGTTAGTTGGTTGATTATTTGTCATGATCTCTTCTGCTGTCACAGTAAAGTATAAGAGAACAAGAAACTTACATTTATTCCCTAATTCATAATAGAGACGGTAACTGTCTCTACTCAGTGTTGTACACATAATGTAATGATCTGATGCATAAACAGGATAAATAAAGTATTGGAGAAAATTGGGGCAAGGGAGATGACTCAGTCAGTGAAGAGCTTCTCATATTAGCATGAGGAACTAAGTCCACAATGCCACAGGCACATTATGAGACAGGCTGAGTGGAATAATGGGATTCTAGTCCTGGGAAACAGAGATAGGAAGATTCTCCATCTTGCTGGCTGGCTAGTCTTTTCCAGAAAGTGACCCTCAGGTTCAGTGAGAAAGCCTGTCTCAAATACTAAGGTAGACAGTATAGAAGGAAAAGTTTGGTGTTAACTTCTCTCCCATGCCAGTGCATATATGTATAAGCACCTCTTCCATACACCCATGAAAATAAACAGATGCAAAAAATATCATTAACCCTCCATGCAAAAACAGCTATGGAAATGAAACTTTAATTTTTGATATGGGAAAACTCCCCAGGAAATAAAAGTAGAAAAACAGCAGATCTTTTGCCATCCAAATCTTTATTTGGTTACCTACATAATTGCAGAAGACAATTACTATAAGTAACTGTGAAGAAAAAAAAAAAACAAAATCTAACTCTCTTTGAGGACTGTCACTCAAACTTCTCAGCAGTTAGTAGCTCATCATTACAAACAAAACACTTGTTTTTACTTCTGTGGCCAGAATGTACTAAGAAGAGATAGAAGTCGTAAGCATGAGGGTCTCTCCATAGTAGCTCAAGTTCTGGAACTGTAAGGCTCAAAGTGAGTCTTACCTACCAGGAGACCCCGCCCAGGGAAGGTAAAATACAGTCTAATTTAGGGATCCCAGCCTGTGCTTCTCTAGGTGATGAGAGTGGGGGCTGTGATGGAGGCTGTGGTTCTCCAACTCCTGTGCACCAGGTGCCATTGTGGAACAGGAGTATTTGGAAATGGCAGCTTGTTGGCCTGTGGTGAACTAGCGATGGCAGAGTAAAGAATCTGTCACTAGTTTGAGTGTGTCTGGTTTGATGGGAGGTCCTTGATCCACTTGACTTAAGCTTTGTACAGGGTGATAAGCATGGATCGATCTGCATTCTTCTACATGCTGACCTCCAGTTGAACCAGCACCATTTGCTGAAAATGCCATCTTTTTTCCATTGGATGGTTTTGGCTCCTTTGTCAAAAATCAAGTGCCCATAGGTGTGTGGGTTCATTTCTGGGTCTTCAATTCTGTTCCATTTGTCTATCTGTCTGTCTCTGTACCAATACCATGCAGTTTTTATCACTATTGCTCTGTAATACTGCTTGAGTTCAGGGATAGTGATTCCCCCTGAAGTCCTTTTATTGTTGAGGATAGTTTTAGCTATCCTGGGTTTTTGTTATTCCAGATGAATTTTTAAATTTCTCTGTCTAACTCTTTGAAGAATTGGATTAATATTTTGATGGGGATTGCATTGAATCTGTAGATTGCTTTTGGTAAAATGGTCATTTTTACTATATTAATCCTGCCAATCCATGAGCATGGGAGATCTTTCCATCTTCTGAGGTCTTCTTCACACACAGATATTTTGTAAAAACAGTATAAAGGGAAAAAATAGTTCAGGAAACGTGATGACATTTTATCTCATTTATTTATTTTTCTGTATTGTCTGTCATCGATGGGAAACTCTAACCTATATTCCTATTTGGTATTTGACTATTTTCTCTTTGTTTCAGATTTTATTTTATTCCATGCTTATGAATATTTTGTTTGTTTGTCTGTTTGAACGTATGTTGGTATATCTGTAAGTATTCCATCATGTGTGAGCCTCATAGGTCAGAAGAGAGCTTTGGAGTCCATGGATCTGGAGTTGGCTATAAGATGCCATGTAATTGCTGCTAATCACGCCCAGGCCTTTTGAATAAGGAGCAAGTGCTTTTTGACTACAGAGCTCTCTCCTCAACCACAAGCTATTTATTGTTTATACAAGTATATATTTTATTTCCACATACATAGCAAGTGTATACTATATATGGTATAATTGTAATGCAGAAAGCATGGAAATTGTATCATAATTCAAATGAGGTGTTAGATAAGTTAAACACATCTAACAAATGCTCCATGAAGAAAAACAAGCCTGGCTGTAGGTAGCAACGATAATTAGAGGGCATCTGGCATGCAAGTCCTCAACCTACTGCATAGCAGAGTATCACACTTCCCTGAAGACTGGATAACTTCCATAGAGGATTCACAGTTGGATTCGGCATTGAGGTCCCTCTGCATCAGGAGACATTTTCAGGCTTATAGAAACTACTTCTCCCATAAGGTATTCTGTCCACTGCAGTGTTGTCACCTAAATCAATGGAAGATCTGTTCCTGTCCCAGGATATTTCAGAGTTCTTAGAAGACCCATAGGAAACCATCCAAATGTCAGATCCTGCAGCATTGGACCCTGTAACTGAGGCCCATGCATTAGCCATTCCGTGGCCCCTGTCATCTTCTGTCCCTTCTCAAAAACTTACAGAGGCAACTATAGCTTCTGGCTGGACTTCCTGCAATCAGGGACAACCAAGTCTGTTATGTGCATGTACTCCACTTCCCTCAATAAGCTATTCTGCTAGCTGGTGAAGACATGTCTTATGTATTTGTGGGTCAGCTACACACCACCAGCTGATACCTGTGTCCTTGCTATGGCCATCTACAAGAAGTCACAACACAGGACTGAGGTCAGGAGTCTCTGATCCCACCATGATAGTGATTGCCTGACTCCTCCCCAGCATCTTATCTGGGATGAAGGTAATTTATATGCTGAGTATCTGGATGCTAGGCAGACATTTCAGCACAGTGTGATGGTACCCTTTGAACCACCTGAGGTTGACACATACTATACTACCACCCAAACAAGTACATGTGTAATAACTCCTGCATGAACTGCTAACCTATCCTTTGGCATCACACCAGAAGGAAATCTCCAGTGGGAAGTTTTTATTACAGAATAGCTTTGAGGTTCATGTTTGTGCCTGTCCTGGGAGAGACCATTGTACAGAGGACAAATTTTCTAAAAAAAAAAAAGGAAGAGCATTGCCCTGAACTGACCCTGTGGTATGGTATGCTAAGAGAGCAATGTCCATCATCACAAGCTCCTTGCCCCAGCAAAGGAAAAAATAACCACTTGATGGAGAATATTTCATCCTTAAGATCTATAGGCATTAGTGCTTTGAGATGTTCCTAGAGCTGAATGAGACCTTTGAATTAAAGGATGCGTGTATTTTGATACCTATATGTAGTTGAGAACTGGCACAAGTTAGGTCAAGGCCATGATTAGACAGTAAAATAATAGAGGCAGGAACAAAGCTTTCGTAAGCTGGGAGAGAAGGGGAAGGGGGAAAAAAACAAGATGGATATGGAGAAGGATGACCCAGATCCAGGTGGTCTTGAATTGCCAAGGTAGTTTTGTATATTTCTTAAAGGATGGATTTCTGTAGGCAAATTTATCTTTTCTAGGGGGAAGGTTTATATTCTTATTAATTGATTTATTGTTTATTGTGTGGATATATTGTGGGCTGAGAATTTAACATATAAATATGATTGTTGGTTTGCCAAAAAAAAGTGCCATATGAACCCATTGGTTTTGGCACTAGAAGGAGTGGAAAGAGGGCAAGATACCTGACAGTGCCATGTGGCCCTACGGGTGTCATTGCTAATGCAAGTTAAAGGCTTCTTAGAGAGTATTTGGGGGCAGTGTGGAGCCGTTCAGATAAAAGTACTGCACGAGTGCCAACACTAGCATTGGATAAAAGGTTACCAGTATTTTAATATTTACTGCAACAGATGTCCATGCACCAGAGGAATCAGGAGACAGCAGGGCTCACCTCAGCTACCTGAAGACTAAGAGCAGCCAGTCTACTTCCCATCATTAAAAAAAAAACAAAACAAACAACAACAACAAAAAAACCAAGAGAAGTTTTTTTAAAAATTTTTAAAAAATTAAAAAAACAATGATCAAGAAAGTGGGGCCTGACTCAGACTGACAGCCTCTGTATCCTGTCCCCATCACCAACATCCCCTTCACCTTTTTTGACATTTTATGACTTTAGAGTTTGTTATGAGAACTGACTAAACAATGCTGGTCCCTTCCACTACCTTCTTTATCTTGTAGAAAGTACTCAGCCCCCTCTATGAGCATTAATTCCTGGCCCAGGTTGGGGGATGGGTAGGTAGTTGCCACATTGCTGCTGGCCCAGAAAAATCCTATCAAGCCAGTTGTTGGACTCTGGCACCTAATGTGAAATTTCACCCTATCCTACAACCTGTAAGAGTCTATCTTGAGTCCTCATAGAATATCTATCCTTCAGGACATATTTTCCTTCTACTCTGCAAAGACTGTCTGCAATTATGCATCCCCTATCCTATATCCCACTTTTTACCCCCTTTTATGTATCAATTTATTATTATACAATAAGATTTTATTATAACTTGTAAAAAAGGAAAAAAAGAAAAATAAGTAAAAGCATGGATTTGTGTTGTTTGCATTGTGACTGGCTCATAAGTAAGAAGCATGATCTTCTATTTCAAAAGAACCAAATTTGCTTCCCAGCATCCATGTCTGATACCCATCTATATTTTCTAATCTTCTTGTCTCAGTTGGCATTTGAAATCACATGAAAAACCCAAATATAAGCACACAGATGTACATATTTAAAAGTAGAATAAAAAAGCCACATGGGAAAAGAAGCACAACAACTTAAGATCATAAGAAAGTGGTTTTCTAGCACTGTCAGTCCAGTGAACTGTGATTTAAGTTCGGATTCAATCATTCAATAGAGTAACTTACTGTGCAGACCTGAGGAGAAGTTTGGGCAGAGTGTAGCCAGTTGGACCAGCACTTGTGAGAGTGTGTGAGAGAACATGCTAAGATTCCAATTCAGTTAAATGCTGCTGCATGAGTAAGAGTAGACTAAAATAATGTTGACTTTGCTGTGACAGCCAATTGTCTATAGTGCAGTGGTTTTTAACCTTTCTAAGCAGTGATCCTTTAATACATGTTGTAGTGACTATCAATTGTAAATTATTTTGTTGCTATTTTATAACTGTAATTTTGCCCCAGTTATGAATCATTATATAGATCTGATATGAAGGATAGGGATCTTTGAACCCCCAAATAGATTTGGAGCCACAGATTGAGAACCACTACTATAGGAGGCATTAAAAGAGCTGTGAGTTTTGTAACTGTTCTTAAGAGAATGACTAGAAGATCATATAAAGAAAGAAGAACTATCTGTTACATACCATCTACGCTTATATAATCATCTTCCATCCAAGATAAACAACTACCTGTCAAAATTATATGTGTAAATTTATTTATATTAAAAATGTTCAGTGATTAAAATATGTGCTAATTCCAGAAAATTACATGATTGCTGTTTACATTTATGTCTGCATTACATATTATAAATAATATAGAGATGATTTTAATTTCAGGGGAGAATGATGTGAGCTTTGTAATAATTCTAAGCAATTTTGTTTAAGACACTTTGGATTCTCCAAGTTTTGGAAACTTCAGTGTCATGGTACAAGTTTCTCATAAAATGTTCTTTGAGAATTGGTAAGATATCTCAGTGGGTAGAGGGATTGCCACCAAGTATGTTTACCTGAGTGAGGTCATTGGAATCTACATAGTAGAACAGAACATAGTTTTCCTGTGATTTGCACTCATTGGTATACACAGACACACACCTGCCCATACACATAGACACACACCTGCCCATACACACAGACATACACACATACAGACACACACACACACACACACACACACACACACACACATTAACTTTATGAGTGGTATGCATAACTGAAAGATTTAAACTGTTTTACATCCCAGGACAATGGACAGGAGCAATGGTGGTGGTTGATGTTTTGCATTTATCATACTAACTAAGAAAACTTACAAAACTGACTATGATGATATGAACTAGGCTATTCCTTCACTCCTGATCTTCCTGAAGCTGATGAATTTACCTGTGCCTGCATCTTTGTTACACGTTTGTAGAATGGGAAGTAAAGTATTTGGCTTAAAATGTTGTTTTGAAATTTGAATGAAGTAAGATCTAACATTGCAGGAAACAGCCTGGAGCATTCTAAGTGCTCAGAAAGGGTAGGAGTTTAACATAAATGTACTCCTGGGTTTTAGCTCCTGGATCTAATGCAAGCTACAATCTCTCTGTTTGTTGTCAGTTATTAAGGCTTTTGGGTTATCCAACTCCTTTGCCGTTTGTTATATTTCATTGTATCTCTCAACACAGGTTAACTTATGTCATCCTCATTATCCCTCACATCTGTCCCTGTGGCTCAGCTGACTGAATGTTTTTCCTTCTCACATCACACTTTATTAGAGATTTTGGAGCACTTCCCTATTTTGCATTTGTCAACTAGCAGTTCAAAGTTGGTCATATTAAGAAATTGTGTGTAAGGGATGGGGAGATGGAAGATGGCTGAGTGGGTAAAGTATTTGCCACACAAGTAAACACCTGAGTCTAGATTCCTAGAACCTATTACAAGCCATACACAGTAGAACATGTATGTAAAACATCTGCTATTGTAGCAAGATGGGAGGCAGCAATGGAAGCATCTCTAGAAACTTGGGACCTTATATCCTGGTATTCACAGTGGCAAACAACAAGGAATCCTATTTCAAACAAGATTTAATGCAAAGATTGATACCTAAACTTGTCTTATTACTTCTACACAAACATAATGGTACATTCACATCCTCTGTTTAACCTCTCCACACAATACATAAATAGCATTCCCATACACATGAAGCCACATGCTTAATAAATAGAAAGATTAAACACTAATGAAATGAAAATAACTTATGTGGCAAAATATTTTATTCCGAAGCTACATAATCTCTTATAATCAATTTCTATAAATTTATCAAAATGCCTCTAATCAACAGCTTTTATCGATGAATCCAACAGTTTTTTACCATTTCTGACTTACTAAAAAGTTTATAAGTCTATGAAACTTTTGGGGGGAGGGATTAAAACAGAACCATATCTTTTTATTTTTTATTTGTTTACTTTTACAATCCTGATTTTATTCCCTTCCCGATCCCCACCCCCCGGGTTCCATATCTTATACCTCCTACCCGAACCCCTCCTCGCACTGACCTCCCTCAACATGGATGCCCCTACCCCAGCCACTGAACCAGACCTCTAAATATCCTGTGATGTGCAGTCTCTTGAGGATTAGGTGCATCTTCTCTGACGGAACCCAGACCCCAGAGTCCTCTGCTGTATGTGTTAGTGTTAGAGGCTTCCTCTCAGTTGGTGTATGCTGCGTAGTTAGTGATCCAGTGTCTAAGATATCTCAGGGGTCCAACTTGTGGTTGCTTTCTTCTCCTTCTCAAGTGGAACGGAAGTATCCCCACTTGGTCCCTTCAGCTCGTTGACCTTTTTGACTTCTGTGGACTGAATCTTGTGTATCCTGTACATTTTTGACTAATATCAACTTATGAGTGGGAAAATATTGTGTATGTCCTTTTGGGTTTGAGTTATCTCACTCAGATGACATTTCCTAGTTCAATCCATTTGCCTGCAAAACTCAGGCTGTCCTCGTTCTTAATAGGTGAGTAGTATTCCATTGTGTAAATGAACAACAGTTTCTGTATCCATTCTTCTGTCATGGGACTTCTGGATAAGTTCCAGCTTCTGGCTATCACATATAAGGCCATTATGAACATAGAGGAACATGTGCCCCTGTGGCATATTGCGGCATTTTTGGGGTATATTCCAAGACAGTTATTTCTGGATCTTTAAGTAGGTCTATTTCCAATTTTCAGAGGAACCTCCAAATTGGTTTGCAGAGTGGCTGTACCAGTTTACAATCTCAACAGCCATGGAAAAGTGTTCCTCCTGCTCAACATCCTCCACAACATGTGTTGTCACTTGAAGTTTTCATCGTAGTCATTCTGACTGGTGTAAGGTGGAATCTCAGGGTCATTTTGGTTTGCATTTCTCTGAACACTAAGGACTTTGACATTTCTTTAGGTAATTCTCAGCCATTCAAGATTCCTCTTGTGAATTCTTGGTTTAGTTCTATACCCCATGTTTTGATTGGGTTATTTCCTTTTTTGGTGGTAAGTTTCTTGAGTTCTTTATATATTTTGTATATTAGCCCTCTATCAGATGTAGGGTTAGTGAAGATATTTTTCACCATCTGTAGGATGATCATTTGTCTTATTGACTATGACCTTTGTTTTACAGAATCTTTCCAGTTTCATGAGGTCCCATTAATTAAATCCTGATCTTAGAGTGTGAGCCATTAGAGTTCTGTATAGAAAATTTATGCCTATGCCAAAGAGTTTAAGGCTCTTTCCCACTTTTTCTTCTATTAGATTTAGTGTATCTGGTTTTATGTTGAGATCCTTGATCCACATGAACTTGAACTTTGTGCATGGTGACAAATATGGATCAATTTTCATTTTTCTACATACAGACAGCTAGTTAGACCATCACCATTATTGAAGATGCTTTCTTTTTATTTCCAGTGTATATTTTTGAATTTTTGTCAAAGACCAAGTGACCATAGGTATGTGGGTTCATTTCTGGGTCTTCAATTCTATTCCATTGATCAAACTGTTTGTCTCTGTACCAATACCATGCAGTTTTTATGACTATTGTTCTGTAGTAGAACATGCGATCAGGGATAGTGACTTCCCAAGCCATTCTATTATTGTTAGGAATTGTTTTGGCTGTTATGGGTCTTTTAGGCAGAAAGATGATTTGAAAATTGCTCTTTCCATCTTTGAAGAATTGTGTTGGAATTTTGATGGGGATCGCATTGTATCTGTAGATTGCCTATAGAAAGATGGCCATTTTTATTATGTTAATTCTGACAATCCATGAACATGGGAGATCTCTCCATTTTCTGAGATCTTCAATTTCTTTCTTAAGAGACTTGAAGTTCTCATTATAAAGGACCTTTTCTTGTTTTGTTAGTGTCACACCAAGATATTATATATTATCTGTGGCTATTGTGGAGGGAATTATTTCCCTAATTTCTTCCTCAGCCTGTTTATCATTCATATAAAGGAAGGCTACTGATTTATTTTAGCTAATTTTCTATCCTGCCACTTTGTTGAAGTTGTTTCTCAGCTGGACAAGTTCTCTGCAAGCATTCTTGAGGTCACTTATGTATAATATATAATCTGCAAATAGTGATACCTTTCATTATTCTTTGCCAATTCATATCAACTTGATCTCTTTTTGTTGTTTTATTGTTCTAGCTAGCATTAAGAGTACTAACCCTAACCCTAACCCTAACCCAACAATACCAAGCAAACAGAGCTTCCAGGGACTAAGCCACTACCTAAAGACTATACATGGACTGACCTTGGACTCTGACCTCATAGGTAGCAATGAATATCCTAGTAAGAGCACCAGTGGAAGGGAAAGCCATGGGTCCTGCTAAGACTGAACCCCCAGTGAACTAGACTGTTGGGGGGAGGGCGGCAATGGGGGGAGGGTGGGGAGGGGAACACCCATAAGGAAGGGGAGGGGGGAGGGGGATGCTTGCCCGGAAACCGGGAAAGGGAATAACACTCGAAATGTATATAAGAAATACTCAAGTTAATAAAATAAATAAATAAATAAATAAATAAATAAATAAATAAAAATATTATAAAAAAAGAAAAAAAAAGAGTACTATATTGAATAAATAGGGGGAGAGTGGGCATCCTTGTCTTGACCCTTATTTTAGTGGGATTGTTTCAATTATCTCTCCATTTAATTTGATATTGACTGTTGGTTTGCAGTAAATTGCTTTTATTATGTTTAGGTATGGGTCTTGAATTGCTGATCTCTCCCATACTTTTAACATGAAGTGGTGTTGTATTTTGTCAAATGTGTTTTCTGTATCTAAGGAGATGGTCGTGTAATTTTTTTCTTTGAATTTGTTTATATGGTGGATTACTTTAATAGATATTTATATATTGTACCAACTTTGCATCTCTGGGATGAAGCCTACTTGATTTGGTGGATGATGGTTATGATGTGTTCTTGGATTTGTTTTGTGAGAATTTTGTTGAATATTTTTGCATCAATATTCATCAGTGCATTTGGTCTGAAGTTCTCTTTCTTTGTTGAGACTTTGTGTGGTTTAGGTATGAATGTAATTGTGGCTTCATAGAAGGAATTGGGTAGTGTTTCTTCTGTTTCTATTTTTGTGGAATACTGTGAGGAATATTGGTATCAGGTCTTCTTTGAAGGTCTGAGAGAATTCTGAACTAAATGCATCTGGGATGCATTTGGTTGGGAGGTTTTTAATGACTTCTATTTCCTTATGGGATATGGTCCAGTTTAGAAAGGTTACCTGCTCTTGATTTAACTTTTGTATGTGATACCTGTCTAGAAAGCCATCCATTTCATCTAGATTTCTAGTTTTGTTGAGTATAGACTTTTGTAATAGGATCTGATGATTTTTTGAATTTCTTCCACTTCTGTTCTTATGTCTCTGTTTTCATTTCTGATTTTCTTATTTTGGACACTGTCTCTGGGCCTTTTTGTTACTTAGGCTAGGGGTTTAACTATCTTGTTGATTCTTTCAAAGACTCAGCTTTTGGTTTTGCTGATTCTTTTTATAGTTATCCTCATTTCTACTTGGTTGATTTCAGGCCCGAGTTTGACTATTTCCTTCCTTCTACTCCTCTTGGATGAGTTTGTTTCTCTTTTTTTTCTAGAGCTCTCAGTTTTGCTGAGAGGTTGCTTGTGTAAGATCTCTCCAGTTTCTATACCAGTACACTTAGTGCTATGAATTTTTCTCTTAGCACTGCTTTCATTGTGTCCCATAGGTTTTGTATGATGGGTCAACATTTTCATTAAACTCTAGGAAGTATTAATTTCCTTCTTTATTTCATCCTTGACCAAATTATCAGTGGGTAGAGAGCTTTTCAGTTTCCACATGTATATGGGTTTTCTTTTTGTATTATTAGATATTTCTTTACTTAAATTTCAAATGTTATTCCCTTTCCTGGTTTCCTGTCCATAAGCCTCTATCCCTTCCCCCTCCCCCCTATGACTAATCCCCCATCCATTCCCATTACTATCCCCTCATATTCCGCTGCACTGAGGGTCCAACCTTGGCAGAACGAAGGGCTTCCCTTTCCACTGGTGCCCCAACAAGGCTATTCTCTGCTACATATGCAGTTGGAGCCCTTGGTCAGTCCATTTATAGTTTTGTGGTAGTGGTTTAATCCCTGGAAGATCTGGTTGTTTGGCATTGTTGTTCTTATGGGATTGCAAGCTCCTTCAACTCTTTCAATCCTTACTCTAATTCCCCCGAGGGGTCCTGTTCTCAGTTCAGTGATCTGCTACTAGCATTGACCTCTGTATCGAACATGTTCTGGATGCGTCTCTCAGGAGAGATCAATATGGCCCTTTCAGCATGCATTTTTTAGCTTCATCAATAAAATTTCTTTTATGAATGTGGGTTCCCTTGCATTTGGTGCATAGATGTTCAGAATTGAGAATTTCTTTGGGTGGATTTTCCCTTCGATGAATATGAAGTGTCATAACGCTTGATAACTTTTGATTGAAAGTCTATCTTATTGGATATTAGGATGGCAACTCTAGCTAGATTATTGGGAGATGTGCTTGGAAGAACTTTTTCCATCCTTTTACTTTGAGATAGTAACTGTCTTTGTTAATGAGGTGTGTTTCTTGTATGCAGCAAAATTCTGGATCTTGTTTGTGTATCCTGTCTGTTAGCTTATGTCTTTTTATGTATGAGTTGAGTCCCTTAATATTGGGAGATCTTAAAGACAGAAGACTGTTGGTTCCTGTTATATTTGCTTTTGTAGGTAGCTTTATGTGCTTGTGGTTTTCTCCTTTTGACTTTGTTGTGAGATGCTTAATATCTTGTCTTTCCTTTGATATAGGTATCTTTTTTGTATTGGAGTTTTACGTATAGGTTCCTCTGTAGGGCTGGATTGATAGATAGATACTGTTTGATTTTGGTTTTCTCCTGGAATATTTTGGTTTCTTGATTGAGAGTTTTGCTGGATATTGTAGCCTGGGCTGGCATTTGTTTTCTCTTGGAGTCTGCATGACCTCTGGCCTGGCTCTTCTGGTTTTCAAGGTTTCTGTTGAGAAGTTTGGTGTAATTTGGATAGGTCTGCCTTTGTATGTTACTTGTTCCTTTCCCCTTGCAACTTTTAATATTCTTTCTTTGTTCTATGTGTTTAGTGTTTTGACTATCAATTTACGAGAGGGAGAGAATTTTCGTTTCTGGTCCCATTTATTTGGTATTCTAAAAGCTTCTTTTACCATTGTGGCCATCTCTTCCTTTAGGTTAAGGAATTTTATTCTATGATTTTTTGAAGATGTTTTCAGGTCCTTTGAGCTGGGAATCTCCATTCTCCTCTATTCCAATTTTTCTTAGGTTTGGTCTTTTTATTGTGTCCTGAAATTCCTGGGTGTTTTGGGTTAGGAGAGTTTTAAGTTTTGAATTTTCTTTGACCTTTGTGTCAATCTCTTCTACGTTATCTTCTACACCTGAGATTCTCTCTTCTAACTCTTGTACTCTGTTGGTGATACTACATCTGTAATTGTTGACCTCTTTTCTAGGTTTTCCATTCCCTGGTTTGCCTCAATTTTTGTTTTCTTTGTTGTTTCTACTTCTACTTTTAGGTCTTGGACCACTTTATGCAATTCCTTCACCTATTTGATTTTGTTTTCCTATATTTCCTTTAATGATTTATTTGCTTCCTCCTTAAGGGCTTCTACCTGTTTACCTGTGTTTTCCTGTATTTCTTTCATTGAGTTATTTTATATCCTCCTTAAGCAACTCTATTGTCTTCATGATATATGGTTTTAGGTCAGCTTCCTGATTTTCAGGTGTTCTGGTGCATTCAGGGCATCTGTGGTGGGAGTACTGGGTTCTGATGATGCCCACATATAGTAGCACTTGACTTTCACCATCTGATTATCCCTAGTGTTTGCTGGTCTGGGTGACTCTATCTGGAATTTGCCTCATTTGTCCCTGGTTTACAACAGGTCTCCTGGTAGTCATATGGCCCTGGAGGTAGCAGAACTGCTGTAGGGCCTTGCAACAGGAGGGTATTCAGAGAGTCAGAGAAGCTGCTGATTTGTTGCCCTGGCTGAAGTCTGTTGGGTCTTCAGAGGAGCAGTCACATTGTTGTCATGTGATAAGCTATTATTTGGAGGGGGTGTCAGTGGACTCTGGGTTCTGTTTCCTTATGTGTAGCCATACTCCAGGGAGGCTTTCAGTATTTGGAGTCAGTTGCCCTGCATGCCTCAGAACACCTTGGATGTCTTCACACTATGGTGTCAATTGCCCTGTATACAAAGGAACTCCTGGGATGCCTTCAAGTTGTCCTGTCCTGGGTGCAGTGGTTCTCCCGGGGTGTCTCCAGTTGTTGTGTCAGATGCCCTGGGTACAGCAGATATACTGGAATGCCTCAGGATATGGTACCAAATGTTTAAGTAGAGTCATTCTTATGGTCAGGATGTTATGTCAAATGTTCTGAGTATGGTATGTCTGAGGATATAGCCTCTTCCTAGAAGCAGACTTGCTAGCAGTCTGTCCCAGCAGAAAGGATCAGGTGGAAGGGGAATGGTATTCAGCAGGTGAGGGTTTGGGGAAGTGGTAGGTCCCTGAGTCCACTGGCCCACAGCAGCTGCTGTGGGGCTTGGGAGTGGGGTGGCCTCCTCCCAAATGCTGAGTATAGTTGATCCTCTGGTATGTCTGAAGATATAGCCTCTTCCAGTCTGTCCCTGCAGAAGAGACCAGGTGAAAGCCAGAGTCATACCTTGTCCACAGTCTTGATATCCAGATCCTTGAGCCCAGCTCTGGCTCTACTTTCCATATGACTTTGAATAAGTAAATTTATCTTTCCTGATCATTCTTCAGAAAATTTTGTTTTAAATTTTATTCTTTTCTAGAAAAAATTTAATGCAAATAGAATGATTTTAATTTAGTGCTCACATACCTCTTTTCTAAGCCTGTGGTATGTTCTAGAGAACCTTGGCTGGTTCAGTTTAATGAACCTCATCAATGAGACATTTATCATTTGTTTGGAGCAGCAGCTTCCTTAATCTTTTACATTTCAACCTCTTGCTCTTGGGTTCAATTATGCTGAATGTGCAGGAAAAAGAACAATGAACAACACTATGGAAAGGTTCAATCCTGATGTGGCTGAGTAGCTTTTAATCATGCTATTAAGTGTATCCTCTGATTTAATCATCCTGACTGACAAGCAGTAAGACCAAGATGGATGTTGATAAATGTCTGTCATTATCTTGTGATATGATTGATGTTGTTTTTTCCTCTAAACATTAGAGTTTTTTTTCCCCAGAAGTGTTAAGCTGTTTATAATGAGCCTTTGTGCACATGCATATACATGTTCATGAATACACCTGTATGTGGGGATAGAGGTTTATGTTGACCGTGTTCCTTAGCCACTACCCTTCCTATTTAGTTTTTTTCAGTAGGATCTGACATTGAACCCAGAGCTTCCTGAATAAGTTAGTTGGGCTGCCAGGTATGTATTGCCTTATGGCTCTGACTGTCCACTGTTGGGATTATAGACATACTATCTTATCTCCCTTGGCTTTTAATGGACAAGTCCTCATGTTTGTTCAACAAAATGACTTGATGCTTCAGTCATAGCTCTTTCTCCATTGAGTGTCATCTTTTCTCTTACACCTACCCTTTGCTGCCTCTAATTTTGTTCACATAGTGAAGTTATCACTTGATTTCAGAACGCCATTGGCCACAGATTTCTCCCTTTCTTTCTACACCCATGCCCTTCAGTTATAACCAGTATCAGATGATGTTTTGTGCATGCAGATTCCTCTTATTCCTAAAGACAGTGAGAGAGTTAAGA
This sequence comes from Rattus rattus, assembly GCF_011064425.1. Taxonomy (NCBI): domain Eukaryota; kingdom Metazoa; phylum Chordata; class Mammalia; order Rodentia; family Muridae; genus Rattus; species Rattus rattus. The sequence continues at coordinate 76,172,725 of NC_046163.1, forward strand.
TCCCTTTTGCTTGGGATCCATACCAGCATATGTAGTTCTTGTATCAGGAGTGTTTGCTGAAGTCTTCAACATGTATCCTTAAGGATACAATGTTTCCATGAGACTTTCTTTAAGGATTCTTGGGGAAAAGTCAGTGTCTAGCTCTGAATTCTATTTGGATGCATACCAACTCATATAGCAGAAGACATGCTCACTCTTCTTCCTCTGGATCTTTGGAAGCACCATAATAGCATTGATACATTGTACTATGATCTGCACACAACATAGACCTGAGAAATTTTTAGCAAGGTGATTGTGCATGCTTTTATATTCTTCGTGAATTATTATTTATATTTAATCGTTATTGATATCTGGTACATACAAACACATACACAGAGAGAGACAGAAAGACATAGAGAGAGAGATGGAAAGACAGAGAGAGGGACAGAGAGAAGAGAATTGAGCACTTGCTTACTCATTGGTGCAACTTTCTGGAGAGGTTATTGAAGCTTTATGAGGTGAAGTCCTATAGGAGGAAGTAAGGCACTGGAGGTAAGTCTTGAGTGTTGATAATTCACATTCACTTTTTGTTCACTCCTTTCTTCCTTAGTGTGGATTTTTTTGAAATAATGGGACCATTTATCCTCCTATTCATGCCTACATTTGTTCTCTATCATGATGGACTACAATTAAAAATAACCTGTAGTCCTTTAAGTTGAATTTTTCAGAAATTTATTATTTTTTATCTTTATTAACTTGAGTATTTCTTATTTACATATAAATTTATTATTATTATTATCATTATTATTTTAATCTCAGCAACAGGAAAGGATCTAAGGGTGATATTTTATCTTATTCATTGTTGAATTTGTGGGAAGGGGTGAATTTGTTAAAAATAGTTTAGGGATGTTACAAGTGATTAGTCAAGAGAATAGCTACTCAAACATTCTCAGAATAGCTTTCCAGTGAACACATGAATGGGAGGCATTAACTCAGATGTGAAGAGCTGGGGCTAGAGCACATTTTGGGATAGGGCTTCCCTTTCATGCAAACAGTCCTGGTTCTACTGCCAGCATAATATATACTGGGCATAGTAGTAGAAACCTTTATTTCTGGTACCATATGAATGGAGACAAAAAAAAAAATTAGAAGTTCCCAGTCATCTTTGATTACATAGTGAGTTTGAGACCAGCCTATGATTCATTAGAAAGGCATTGTATGTAATGATACAAAGATTCCATGGCAGAAAATGGGACTGGATTAAAATCAGAGTTTGCTCCTTCTTTTGTCATGTTGACGTAACCAGAATATAAGGATCTGAGTGTGCACCACCTCAAAACACCAATTCTTGTACCTAAGACTCCAGGAATATTATACAAGAAGAACTGGAAAGATTGCAAGAGCCAGGGCATTAGAAAGCCGGCCTCATTCTGTCGTCTAGAAATTACAGAGAAGCTATATGCATGATCCATCAACAATAGGGTTGCTCAAAGAGGAATAATGATAATAACAGTATAGAAGCTAATGTAGAATGAGAAACTCTGATAGGGGTCAACTCCTAGAAAAACAACTACAGTAACTAATTACTGCTAAGAGAGGAAGAGTTAGGTTTTCCCAGGAATGACTTCCCTAATTGGCTTTCCAGCAGCAAAAGGTCAGGCCAGAAATCATAAGAAAACAAGCAATAATAAACGTAATTACCATGATGTGCTTACGTATTCATGCATATATGCTTAATAATAATAGAAATAATTATAAAAATAAGAAGACCAGGGCTGGGGATTTAGCTCAGTGGTAGAGTGCTTGCCTAGCAAGCACAAGGCCCTGGGTTCGGTCCCCAGCTCCGAAAAAAAAAGAAAAAAATAAGAAGACCATTAGTGTAAAAGGGAGGGATGTGAGCAATGGCGCATGGGAAGAAGGGATGAAGGAAAGAAGGTGAATTGAGGAGATAGTGTAATTATATTTTAATTTAAACTTAAAATAGATAAAGAATACTAATTCCCAAGAAAGAATGTGACACAAAACACACACACACACACACACACACACACACACACACACACACACACAAATTGAATTGAAACAACAATAATGGTGGCAGCAACAGTTCAGTACAGTAGCATCTCTGCTTCCACAGGGCTTCTAGCAACTTGCTTGTACTGTTTGTAAAGTTAGCTGCACTGCTCCTGAATCCAGATACAGCAAAACTCTAGGCTTTCATGTAGACATGAGTAAGAGGCTGAATGTTTATTGTTTATAAAGTGTAACAATTCTAAATTCAAGAAGACTCTCCAATTTGAACTCATTTAATTGAACCCAAATTGTGCAAATAGGCTGCTCCATGACTTCACCTGGATTTCTTGTATCAAAACCATAAATGACCTATGTGTCAATAAACTAGATTCATACATAATTTTCTACAAAGTGGATTATATTTTCAAGAGAGAGATATGGCCTCATTGGTTGCGTTTTGTTGTCTGTTTGTTTGTTTGCTTTTTGCAATTATGAGGACCTGAGTTAAATTGGCAGAACCATGTCAATAAAAAATAAAAATAAAAGTAAAAACCCAACAGTAGCCATGTAAATACTGAGTATGTCATGAATATCTGTAGTTCTGGTGTTGGGACTAGAGACAAGAGGACCCCAGGACCCTCTTACTCAACTAGTCTAACTGAATTGATATATTCTCGGTTCAAAGAGAGATTCTGTCTCAAAAAATGATGTGGAACATGGTTGTGAAAGATACTGGACACCCATCTCTGGCTTCTACTTGCACACACATGCTTGTGCATTCAGGTATACACACACACACACACACACACACACACACACACACACTTTTTCTTTTTTTTTAAGCCATTCCCCTGTACTTTCCATATTCACACCCATGTAGGGAACTTCATGTATCATGGTATTTCATACTGATTAGTACAAGAAGTAATAGTGGAATGAAGATATACTTTCCCAGCTATTATTATTTTCACAAAAAAAAAACTTCCCCCTTTTTTGTGTTTTATAGCATTGGACTTCTAAATGTTTTATCCATGCTTATTTGCCTCAAAGATTTCTGGGAGGTTTAGATGAGTAAAAAATTCAGAGAAAGTGGATGCTTTGTATATGTGGATAAAGACTGTATGAAAAATAAGAATTTTCCTGTGCAAAAAATACTAATTGTGTAAAATCAGAACATACCAGAACTAACACACCAAAATTTTGAAATTCTTCAGAATTGTTTTGTATTGAGGTAATTCATCTTGTTGCCTTGGTTGGTCTATGACGTGTTATATAGGCAAGGACAATGTTGAACTTCTGATCCTTGTCTCCAACTCACAACTGCTTGGATTGCAGGCCCACACCACTGTATTTGGTTTATGTATATGGTGATGAGAATCCAAACCAGAACTCCTTGCAAGCTATGTAAGCATTCAACGACAATTCCACTGTCTGAACAATAAACTCTTAAATCTTTAAAATATTGAATAACTGCCATCAATACCTTTATTTTAAGTATCTAACATATGCTAAGCAAAAATAAGACATAAATTGCCAAATGAAGCTGGGTTGGGTGTGTTCAGCTGATGCTATCCAAAGCCTCCATGTCTATTTTGGTTTTTGTTTAGGATTTGCTATAATTTTTCTGGATCACAGCTATATGTGACTATGGTATTCACTGACAAGGGAAACGTAATATTGAAATCAGGACCCCCCATTTATTATTGATTTTTGCTCCAATTTCTCAGTGAATCATTATTTCAGAATGCTTTCCCTGGCTTACAGGGATATGATCTGCATATGCTCATTCCCTCTTAGGTCTATGATCTTTAGAGTTCATGACTTTTCTTAGAGTATAAGGTCACTTTGCTACTAGTATATTGTTGTAACAAAAAAAATCAATGGGGAGAATACCTTTTTCATGTACTTAAATTCTATTTACCCTTAATTTCTACCCTTTACCATCTACTAAAAAGGATCACGTATTTAGGTAATCTTGGTCTTTACTGTGTTACTTTGTCTTCAATAATTTTGAAGAGACATCATTCAATCCACATGTATATGGAGAGGGGTGTGTGTGTGTGTGTGTGTGTGTGTGTGTGTGTGTGTGTTTTGTTTGTATAAAAGCTGATTTAAAATTTAAAAAGAAGATCATGAGAGTAATGTTAGGTAATGTAAATGATGAGGAAGAATAGAAATTCGCACACAGATCAAAGCTGTTTTTTTTTTCTTGTTTTGACTGATTTGTCATTGTTTCCCTTATTTATGAAAGGTATGTGAAATCCTCTGCCTTTATATTGAAGTAAATAATCTTGGCATTCAAAAAGTATCAAATTCAGTTATACTTCTGAGGTAGTGATTGTGAAATTCAGGTTTGTTTTAAATTCCACTAAAAATATAATAGTAATCAAAAATATCTAGTCACTGAAAACACATGTGGCACTGACCCACTTAAAATGAATATTTAAAAACATTTTTTGAAGGGAGGGATTTTGCAAACTGAAAATTTTCCTTTTTCTCTTTCTTTGCCTAAAACTATATAAAACCATTCTGTTATGCATTATTAAACTGTAAAATTTGCTCTATTGCACATATTAATTAAGTAAGCATTTAAAATCATTTTAAGCTGAGTTATCTTGATGAGCTGTACTATTTTCTAAGCTGTATCAATTTGAGTTTCTGTCCCTGAAATTTCATGGTGTCGTTCATCACTATGCTTTTTTTGTAAAGGTTTCTTTTTATATGCAAACCTGTATGCATGCATTAAAATATACAGAGTTGAAAGAAATAAAAGAGGAAAGGCAAAATGAAATGCAGAATGTATGGAAAAGAGATGGGGAGGAATGGAAAGAGAGATTTTATACGTATACACAAACACACACACACACACACAACACACACACACACACACACACACACACACCCCACTATGAGCTCCTCTATAGTCTTTCAGATTGCACTCCTGACTTATGAAACATCTTGTCTTTTAGATGAAGCCCCGTTCACCTGGTGGATTGGGAGGTCCAATGAAAGGCACCCTTACTGGGGAGGTTATGTTCCTGGAGTCCAGCAGTGTGGATGTGGCCTAGAGGAGAGCTGCCAGGAGATGTGAGTGTAAATATGGATGGTTTCTTCCACTGATGGTCTGTGTCTTTACCACCATTTAGCAACTCTAACAGTACAATAAATTTTCTTAATTCTTAGTGATTTTGGCTTATTGATCATGTATTTCTCACAAGAACCTTTATATTCCATAAGAATATGTACACTGAGGCTGAGAAATGCTGATTACAGAAAAGTTAAATGATTGCTTTCAATGTTATTCACATTTGTCAAATGGCAAGACCAGAATTCAAACCCAACTCCATAGTACACCAAGGCCCTAGTCCTCTTTTTTTTTTTTTTATCAACTCAGTCCCAGAAGGGAATGTCTAAAGTCTCATGTCTATTAGGTCTACACTATTTCTTACCTCCAGGAAAGCTTTACAGTTTCCACTGTATCAGTTATACACACCACAGAGAAAGGTAAATACTGATGTTCAGCTTGCTTTCTCCTTTGCATTCAGTTTGGGACCAGAAAATGGTAGTGCATGTTTTAAAGTGTCCTTCTCACTTCAAATAACCCAGTCTAGACACTAGATTCTATTATGTTGACAATCAAGAGGCACGATCATGACTAAGGTTCATCTTCAAACTTAGAACTGTGTGAATATTTTAGGTAGTTGTTTTACAGCAGAGAAAGAGAGAGAGGGAGAGAGAGAGAGAAAGAGAAAGAGGGAGAAAGAGAGGGAGGGAGGGGAGAGAGAGAGGGAGAGGGAGAGGGAGGAGAGAGAGAGAGAGAGAGAGAGAGAGAGAGAGAGAGAGAGAGAGATGTTCTCTGATTCCACACACTTATATTCACTTGTGAGTTTGAGTCACAAGTTCCCTCACTGTGTCTGGCATTAAGTTTTATTTGCAAATTTATAAGCTCAGGATGTCAGGATGAAACCTTAACACTTTATCTTCACTTTACACTATGCTATTAGTGAAGTGGACACAGAAATAAAATGATAAAATACAGAGTGGAAGTTGTCATTTCTCAGGAGCTGCCTACCTTCGTTTTGAATCATTGTCTCTTACTAGAACCAGAAGGTTGTCTAGTAGACTAGACTAGACAGACTGAAAATTCAAAAGATCTGCCTATCTCCACTTCCCCATGTCTAGGATGAACTTAGTTCATTGTACTTTTTTTTTTGAAGATTATTTATTCTATATAAGTACATTGTAGCTATCTTCAGACACACCAGAAGAAGGCATCAGATCTTATTACAGATGGTTGTGTGCCACCATGTGGTTGCTGAGATTTGAACTCAGGACCTCTGGAAGAGCAGTCAGTACACTTAACCAGTGAGCCATCTCTCCAGCCCTGTACCTTTTTTTTTAATGCATGGCTCATTTCCCTCATATTTATACTACAAACACTATCTTCATGGAATATTTAATTAGTCACAGATCACCAAACATTTTATGGAATTTCAGTGAGCAAATTTTATCAGTGAAAAATATTATGATTTTATAAGGCATAATACTTGGTAGAATTTGAAATACACCTGTCACATCTACCCAACTCCTGTGTCTGTTGAAAAAAATGAAAGCAGAAAGCGAAAAACAATGCACAATGGTATTTCTAATGTACGTATCAGGGTGGTCCATGGGGATTCCAAACAGAAGTCTCATGGATTCTCTGAGATCACATTGGAGAAGAATAGAGCTTCCCTCTTGCTAAGTGGGGTTTCTCAGGGAACCTTAGGCAAAATCTCAGCTGCCTGTGACTGATTCTTCTTAGCTCTATTCCAACAGACCTTAGTGACTGAGCATTTACTGCCATATGTTCCAATGAAATGAAATAAATTAGGATAATGAGTGGATATTATAGGGTTGGTGAAAGAGGAGGAAAGAGGAAAGAAAAGATTGAGATGCAGGGTGGAGAAAAATATCCCTCAATTATCATTTCTAGGAGAACCTTTTGCTTAAAATTAAAGGAAGCCTCAACTGGATAAGTCAGTCAAGGGCACATGTGACCCACATACATGTTGGTATTTGGTTTTAGGTCCACTACTGATACGAAAATTCACAGATGTTCTGATCTTTTGTATAAAGTGGCATGTTATTTACATAGAATCTGTCTAGTCCTATCAATCATCAGCAAATTATTGTATTGTCTAGCATATAGGTGATATGCTTAAAATAGTTTTACCATTTTGTTTAGGGAAGGCAAGCTTAAAAATTGTCCCTCCCTAAAAATATACAATTTTAAGTATTTTCCAGGTATAGTGGTTTGAGTTTGTTCATGGAGAGTTTATGAGAAGAGAAATTGATTGCTCGACGGTTTCTGTTATAATCAAAATTTAAGTAGGTAAGGAAGAGGAAAGATACAATAAGTACATCAGTCTTTTCCAACAACCGAGTATTGAATAAGGAAAACATGGCATGCATGCATAAACTTTTGAGCAGTAAAAAATGTAAATGGTTTGTTTTGTCGTTCATCTCTTTTTGTAAAAAATTAAATGCAACTGCTTGTAAGTATTTTAATCATACTAAGCAAATCATAGAAAGAAAAAATATACATTTTATCTCATTTATGGAGCTTTGCTTTTATATAAGTATATGAGTACGTATACACATACTTGTGTGATGTTACATGCATAATTACCACTATAGGTTGGTGTGTTCATGTATTCTTGTGTGAAGGACAAAGTTTTAGTTGGCATCTTCTATTGTTCTTTCATTCTTTCTTTTCTCTCCCTTTGTCTGCTCCCCAAGGTGAATAACCCCAGGTTACTAAACCTAGACACTGGCTGACCCACAAGTTGCATGTATCCTCCTGACTTCTGGAGTGTTAGGGTTACAGACTAATATAGGCACATTGCTTTTTATATGGTTTCTGGTAATCTCAGCTCAAATACTCATGTGTTTGTCATAAAAACTTTCACTTACTGAAGTATGTATCTCCCCAGTCCACAAGGAAGAGCTTTCTGAAAGAGTCTAGTAGACATCTGAGAGTGTGCAAGAAAACCAAGGGGAGAGCTGTGTCCTGGACATGATGTAAGGGATTGGTGCACTTTGCAAGGAGGAGAAAGTAAGTGATCATCCAAGACGAAGGAAAGCAGATTTGAAGATAGAGAGATTGAGAGATACAGCAATGGGTGCTTCCTCTGATAGATCACAGCACGGATTGTAAGTTTTCTCATCAAAATACCAGGTTCAACAAAAGTGAGTCTCCTTCACAGAGAACTTCTACTGGCTTCTTTAATCATTTCAAAAGAAAATGAGGAGCATTTGACAGTTTCTAGGTCTTGTCATTAAATCTGCTGTTGGTGCATCCTTTTTTTTTTTTTTTGACCCAATTGATAAGATATAATTGCCCACATAAACATACAAAGCCCAGTACCATCCATCCCTTAGAATATTAATAACAACCTGTAAATACACAGAGTGGAATCTTAATGTCAAGTCCATCGTCCTGTCACTCTCTCTCTCTCTCTCTCTCTCTCTCTCTCTCTCTCTCTCCTTCCTTTCGTTCCAGTCTCCTTCCTTTCCTTCAAATTTCTCTTCTGCCCATCTTTCCTTCTCCAATGACAGGCCTCCTTCTATCCTGAATCTGCCCCCCCACCTGTATTTTACAAATTCAATTGGGGAGAAGTTTCTGGTGAAGTCACCTGATTCCTGAGCACATGACTAGGCAGCTTTCTTTGGGGCAGTGGAATTGGCATCAAAATACAGATAATTCCAGGGCAAACGACAACATTTTCCCCTTTTTGTCCAGTTAAAAAGCCTTTTCACTATATATAAATTGAGTACAATTATTACCATTCTATAATTTATAAAATATATGATATACTCAACACCCAGTCCATCACTATATCAGTTAAACAGAACATTTAATTATCCATTCCAACTTAAGAAAGGCTTAAAATCTATATTATATCTTGGCTAGTTTGTATACTATCAGATAACTATCCAATAAAATATGTATATTCAGAGTTAAATAGCCTGATATACTATGAGACTGTAATCAGCCTTCAACCCTGTCAGAAATCTGAGAAAGACCAAATATCTATACACAAAGGCAGTCTAGCACAGCTTCCAGAACAGAGAGGTTGTAGAGACAAATCTCCACTATCACAGTCCCCTGTTAGCAACATGTGAGCACAAGCCTTCAGCCTTCTGGCCCCAAATCAACTAACAGACTCTTGAAATGCGTATTTTGAAGGACTGATCACCCTGTCTTGGCAGAGTTTATCAGTCAATTATTTTGCATAAGTTGTCCTTTTCTGGACAGTATTTGTCTGCAGATGAAACAGGCAGTTTTTGTGCAGTGGCTGCCTAGCCACAAAGTATTGCCTCACCTGGAGGTAGAGATGTCCAAATTCTTCGTTAAATCCACCAAAGGGGAACTGTTAGGAGCAGCTATGTCTCAACAAAAGATAAATACCTATAAATCTCAAATTTTGTGGATTTCTGATGTTTTTGAAAATCATCTACTTATATAAGACAATCTCTTCTGTTGTCTCTATATCTCAATAATATCTTGAAAGTACTCTCACAACGTCAGTAATATATATGCTATTTGACCCTTACCTCACATGTGTACTTAACTTAGAAGTTTGTAATGACATCAATCGAAGGACTGGCTATAAACCTTGTACATTTAAACTTTTAACAAATAAATTCTATATCAAAGCAAAGATAGGATGTTAGCCTAGTTAACAAATGAGATTACGACTGTGTAAGTCAATCTAGCTAATTCCTTCCTGTTACAATACAACCAATTTTAAATTCCTCATAAAAGCAACTTGAGAATAACCACTTTCGGCCCCCCAAAGTCCAGGGAATTGGGGCAATGACTCCTCTATAACTTATTCATGCTGTAAATGGGCATTGAAATATCCTTGGGGAAAGGGGGTAGGAAGAATGAAGCAAATGCTGTAGCAAATGTGCCTAACTGGACCCAGCTGAAAGTCTTTGAGACCAGGAATCCAAGTAGGCACACTCTGTAAAATACAACTCTCAAGAAAAAAGTTTAGAATCAAAATCTCTTTTTGTTTGTTTCTCCTGAATTAATTTTCTCAGGAAGTCTACCTCTATCAAATCTGAGCAGTATGACTCTGTGAGGTTTCCAGAGCCTAATTACACTTTTTAAAACACAAAGACAAAATCTTTCTCCCGAAATACTGTGTTCATTAGTCTGAAACCAGAAAAGCTTGTGTCTTGCACTCTCTCCCAGAGTAATAATATAACCATAAAATTCAAAGTTACACCCATCATGAATACTAAACAAATTTTTAAAAAGGAAGTAAGTTAAACAATGAGCCTGATAGGTTTTGTACTCTGTGATGTCAGGAATTTAACCCAAAATTCCCGTGGAGCCCACGTAAAGAGAATCCAAGCTTCCTGTTGTGGTAAATATCAAAAGTAACCACAAACCCACACTAGCCTGCATCAACAAGCCATATGGTCTTTAGCAGGGTAATTCATAAAACAAACCAAATACTTTCTATCAATTCCAATATCAATAAGCAACATATCAAACCAGGACTTTAGCCCAAAATATCTCAATATGTCAAGTTCTCTACCCGGAGCCACAGATTTTTCATTAACCTTAATAACTTCTATAATATATGTCTGCATTCACTCTCCCTGGTGTTACAGACATTTATCACAAGTCTCTTTTTGGAGTTAGTGACCAATTTTTCCCTATCTAAGTTCTGAACCATAGATGAAAATCCCCACGTGATTCGAGTAATCTCTTTCTTAAAACAAACTTAAACACCTTCTATCAATTCTAAAACCAATAAGCAACTTAAAACTCAGGACCAGCCCAAAATATATCCATCTGTTAAGCTCTCTACCCGGAGCCACAGATTTTTCTTTAACCTTAATAATGTCTATAATATATGTCTGCATTCACTCTTCCTGGTGGTACAGACATTCATCACAACTCTCTACTTGGAGTTAGTGACTCATTTTTTTTTTCTATCTGACTTCTGAACCGTGGATAAAAATCCCCACCTGATGCAGGTAATCTCTTTACTCTCTATTTTCTAAAAACAAACTTAATCACCTTTAAATAATACCTGTAATTAAGAAGTAGCTTGAAAACGCCATCTGGAACCCTGGTGCACGGAAGCTCACAGAAACGGCAGCAGCAGCTCTCTGCTCTCAAACCACGTGGGAGAGAGACCTCATCACCTGGTCAGGTGGGCACTCCTAAGGCTGCAGAGTGGAAGAGACCACCAACACTGCCCACCCCTGCCCACATCCCTGGCCCAAGAGGAAGCTGTATACAGCCTCTGGGTTCCTGTGGAGGAGGGTTCAAGAGGAGCAGGACCGCTTCGTCTGAGACATCGCCAGAACATGAAGGGATCTACCGGATAAACAGTTCTCTGCACCCAAATCCCATGGGAGGGAGAGCTAAACCTTCAGAGAGGCAGACACGCCTGGGAAACCAGAAGAGACTGCACTCTGCACACATCTCTGACGCCAGAGGAAAACACCAAACGCCATCTGGAACCCTGGTGCACGGAAGCTCCCAGAAACGGCGGCGCAGATCTTCCTGGTTGCTGCCGCAGAGAGCTCATAAGCAACACACCACGAGCAAACATGAACCTTGGGACCACAGGCAAGACCAACTTTTCTGCTGCAAGTGACCTGGCTGGTGAACTCAAGACACAGGCCCACAGGAACAGCTGAAGATCTGTAGAGAGGAAAACCTACACTCCCGAAAGCAGAACACTCTGTCCCCATAACTGGCTGAAAGAAAACAGGAAAACAGGTCTACAGCACTCCTGACACACAGGCTTATAGGACAGTCTAGCCACTGTCAGAAATAGCAGAACAAAGTAACACTAGAAATAATCTGATGGCGAGAGGCAAGCACAGGAAACCAAGCAACAGAAACCAAGACTACATGGCATCATCGGAGCCCAATTCTCCCACCAAAACAAATATAGAATATCCAAACACATCAGAAAAGCAAAATCTAGTGTCAAAATCATATTTGATCATGATGCTGGAGGACTTCAAGAAAGAAGTGAAGAACTCCCTTAGAGAAACAAAGGAAAACATTAATAAACAAGTAGAAGCCTACAGAGAGGAATCACAAAATGCCTGAAAGAATTCAAGGAAAACATAAATAAACAAGTAGAAGCCCATAGAGAGGAGTCACAAAAATCCCTGAAAGAATTCCAGGAAAACACAATCAAACAGTTGAAGGAATTAAAAATGGAAATAGAAGCAATCAAGAAAGAACACATGGAAACAACCCTGGATATAGAAAACCAAAAGAAGAGACAAGGAGCTGTAGATACAAGCTTCACAAACAGAATACAAGAGATGGAAGAGAGAATCTCAGGAGCAGAAGATTCCATAGAAATCATTGACGCAGCTGTCAAAGAAAATGTAAAGCGGAAAAAGCTACTGGTCCAAAACATACAGGAAATCCAGGACTCAATGAGAAGATCAAAACTAAGGATAATAGGTATAGAAGAGGGTGAAGACTCCCAGCTCAAAGGACCAGTAAATATCTTCAACAAAATCATAGAAGAAAACTTCCCTAACCTAAAAAAAGAGATACCCATAGGCATACAAGAAGCCTACAGAACTCCAAATAGATTGGACCAGAAAAGAAACACCTCCCGTCACATAATAGTCAAAACACCAAACACACAAAATAAAGAAAGAATATTAAAAGCAGTAAGGGAAAAAGGTCAAGTAACATATAAAGGCAGACCTATCAGAATCACACCAGACTTTTTAAGCCAGAAACTATGAAGGCCAGAAGATCCTGGACTGATGTCATACAGACCCTAAGAGAACACAAATGCCAGCCCAGGTTACTGTATCCTGCAAAACTCTCAATTAACATAGATGGAGAAACCAAGATATTCCATGACAAAACCAAATTTACACAATATCTTTCTACAAATCAGCACTACAAAGGATAATAAATGGTAAAGCCCTACATAAGGAGGCAAGCTATACCCTAGAAGAAGCAAGAAACTAATTATCTTGGCAACAAACAAAGAGAAGAAAAGCACACAAACATAACCTCACATCCAATTATGAATATAACAGGAAGCAATAATCACTATTACTTAATATCTCTCAACATCAATGGCCTCAAATCCCCAATAAAGACATAGATTAACAAACTGGATACACAACAAGGACCCTGCATTCTGCTCCCTACAGGAAACACACCTCAGAGACAAAGACAGACACTACCTCAGAGTGAAAGGATGGAAAACAACTTTCCAAGCAAATGGTCAGAAGAAGCAAGCTGGAGTAGCCATTCTAATATCAAATAAAATCAATTTTCAGCTAAAAGTCATCAAAAAAGAAAAGGAAGGACACTTCATATTCATCAAAGGAAAAATCCACCAAGAAGAACTCACAATCCTAAATATCTATGCCCCAAATACAAGGGCATCTACATACATAAAAGAAACCTTACTAAAGCTCAAAACACACATTGCACCTCACACAATAATAGTATGAGATTTCAACACCCCACTCTCACCAATGGACAGATCATGGAAACAGAAATTAAACAGAGACATAGACAGACTAAGAGAAGTCATGAGCCAAATGGACTTAACAGATATTTATAGAACATTCTATCCTAAAGCAAAAGGATATATCTTCTTCTCAGCTCCTCGTGGTACTTTCTCCAAAATTGACCATATAATTGGTCAAAAAACGGACCTCAACAGGTACAGAAAGATAGAAATAATCCCATGCTTGCTATCAGACCACCACGGCCTAAAGCTGGTCTTCAATAACAATAAGGGAAGAATGCCCACATACACATGGAAATTGAACAATGCTCTACTCAATGATAACCTGGTCAAGGAAGAAATAAAGAAAGAAATTAAAGACTTTTTAGAATTTAATGAAAATGAAGGTACAACATACCCAAACTTATGGGACACAATGAAAGCCGTGCTAAGAGAAAAACTCATAGCGCTGAGTGCCTGCAGAAAGAAACAGGAAAGAGCATATGTCAGCAGCTTGACAGCACACCTAAAAGCTCTAGAACAAAAAGAAGCAAATACACCCAGGAGGAGTAGAAGGCAGGAAATAATCAAAATCAGAGCTGAAATCAACCAAGTAGAAGCAAAAATGAACATAGAAAGAATCAACAGAACCAAAAGTTGGTTCTTTGAGAAAATCAACAAGATAGATAAACCCTTAGTCTGACTAATGAGAGGACACAGAGAGTGTGTCCAAATTAACAAAATCAGAAATGAAAAGGGAGACATAACTACAGATTCAGAGGGTATTCAAAAAATCATCAGATCTTACTATAAAAGCCTATATTCAACAAAACTTGAAAATCTGCAGGAAATGGACAATTTCCTAGACAGATATCAGGTACCAAAGTTAAATCAGGAATAGATAAACCAGTTAAACAACCCCATAAATCCTAAGGAAATAGAAGTAGTCATTAAAGGTCTCCCAACCAAAAAGAGCCCAGGTTCAGACTGGTTTAGTGCAGAATTCTATCAGACCTTCATAGATTTCCTCATACCAATATTATCCAAACTATTGCACAAAATTGAAACAGATAGAGCACTACCGAATTCCTTCTATGAAGCCACAATTACTCTTATACCTAAAGCACACAAAGACCCAACAAAGAAAGAGAACTTCAGACCAATTTCCCTTTTGAATATCGACACAAAAATTCTCAATAACATTCTGGCAAACCGAATCCAAGAGCACATCAAAACAATCATCCACCATGATCAAGTAGGCTTCATCCCAGGCATGCAGGATGGTTTAATATAATGGAAAACCATCAACGTGATCCATTATATAAACAAACTGAAAGAACAAAACCACATGATCATTTCATTAGATGCTGAGAAAGCATTTGACAAAATTCAACACCCTTCATGATAAAAGTCCTGGAAAGAATAGAATTCAAGGCCCATACCTAAACATAGTAAAAGCCATATACAAAAACCAGTTGCTAACATTAAACTAAATGGAGAGAAACTTGAAGCAATCCCACTAAAATCAGGGACTAGACAAGGCTGCCCACTCTCTCCTACTTATTCAATATAGTTCTTGAAGTTCTAGCCAGAGCAATCAGGCAACAAAAGGAGGTCAAGGGGATACAGATCGGAAAAGAAGAAGTCAAAATATCACTATTTGCAGATGATATGATAGTATATTTAAGTGATCCCAAAAGTTCCACCAGAGAGCTACTAAAGATGATTAACAACTTCAGCAAAGTGGCTGGGTATAAAATTAACTCAAATAAATCAGTAGCCTTCCTCTACACAAAAGAGAACCAAGCCGAGAAAGAAATTAGGGAAACGACACCCTTCATAATAGACCCAAATAATATAAAGTACCTCGGTGTGACTTTACCAAGCAAGTGAAAGATTTGTACAATAAGAACTTCAAGACACTGAAGAAAGAAATTGAAGAAGACCTCAGAAGATGGAAAGATCTCCCATGCTCATGGATTGGCAGGATTAATATAATAAAAATTGCCCTTTTACCAAAAGCGATCTACAGATTCAGTGCAATCCCCATCAAAATACCAATCCAATTCTTCAAAGAGTTAGACAGAATAATTTGCAAATTCATCTGGAATAACAAAAAACCCAGGATAGCTAAAATTATCCTCAACAATAAAAGGACTTCAGGGTGAATCACTATCTCTGAACTCAAGCAGTATTACAGAGCAATAGTGATAAAAACTGCATGGTATTGGTACAGAGACGGACAGATAGACCAATGGAATAGAATTGAAGACCCAGAAATGAACCCACACACCAATGGGCACTTGATTTTTGACAAAGGAGCCAAAACCATCCAATGAAAAAAGATAGCATTTTCAGCAAATGGTGCTGGTTCAACAGAGGTCAACATGTAGAAGAATGCAGATCGAACCATGCTTATCACCCTGTACAAAGCTTAAGTCCAAGTGGATCAAGGACCTCCACATCAAAACCAGATACACTCAAACTAATAGAAGAAAACTAGTGGCATCTGGAACACATGGGCACTGGAAAAAATTTCCTGAACAAAACACCAATGGCTTATGCTCTAAGATCAAGAATCGACAAATGGGATCTCATAAAATTGCAAAGCTTCTGTAAGGCAAAAGACACTGTGGTTAGGACAAAACGGCAACCAACAGATTGGGAAAAGATCTTTACCAATCCTACAACAGATAGAGGGCTTATATCCAAAATATACAAAGAACTCAAGAAGTTAGACCACAGGGAGACAAATAACCCTATTAAAAAATGGGGTTCAGAGCTAAACAAAGAATTCACAGCTGAGGAATGCCAAATGGCTGAGAAACACCTAAAGAAATGTTCAATATCTTTGAAGTGCAAATCAAAACAACCCTGAGATTTCACCTCACACCAGTGAGAATGGCTAAGATCAAAAACTCAGGTGACAGCAGATGCTGGAGAGGATGTGGAGAAAGAGGAACACTCCTCCATTGTTGGTGGGGTTGCAGACTGATACAACCTCTGGAAATCAGTCTGGAGGTTCCTCAGAAAATTGGACATTGAACTGCCTGAGGATCCAGCTATACCTCTCTTGGGCATATACCCAAAATGCCCCAACATATAAAAAAGACACATGCTCCACTATGTTCATCGCAGTCTTATTTATAATAGCCAGAAGCTGGAAAGAACCCAGATGCCCTTCAACAGAGGAATGGATACAGAAAATGTGGTACATCTACACAATGGAATATTACTCAGCTATCAAAAACAATGACTTTATGAAATTTGTAGGCAAATGGTTGGAACTGGAAAATATCATCGTGAGTGAGCTAACCCAATCACAGAAGGACATACATGGTGTGCACTCATTGATAAGTGGCTATTAGCCCAAATGCTTGAATTACCCTAGATGCCTAGAACAAATGAAACTCAAGATGGATGATCAAAATGAGAATGTTTCACTCCTTCTTTTAAAGGGGAACAAGAATACCCTTTGCAGGGAATAGAGAGGCAAAGATTAAAACACAGACTGAAGGAACACCCATTCAGAGCCTGCCCCACATGTGGCCCATACATATACAGCCACCCAATTAGACAAGATAGATGAAGCAAAGAAGTGCAGGCCGACAGGAGCCGGATGTAGCTTGTCTAAGGAAGATTTCAACCCAAAATTCCCATGGAGCCAAAGCTAAAAGTTCTCTACCTGGAGTATCCTGAAAGATTTTCTAAACAACTTTCTTTAAAAAGCAGCTTTTAATCTCTAACACTCTGAGCTGCCATTACTTATCACACAGCCTGGGACCTACGACCTGCCAGCCCAGTCTTTTTCCTATTTCTTTGTTAAATTCTCTGTGCTTGAGATATCACATGACCTAACATGGTACTGGCCTCCTCTTAGAAAATAAAAATTTTCTCTCAACTCTTAGGATTACTAGTGGATTCTTGCCCATCACATTGGTTCGCCATCTGTTGTTGTATACTACTACTACTACTACTACTACTACTAATAATAATAATAATTATGGAGTCTTCTACCTTACTAGGTCCAGCACCACAGTGCCCCAAGATATCTGCTAGATATCTTGGCAGAAACATATCCCAACTCCTCGGTGGCCCAGTGTCTCCTGCCGCCACACATTTTGCTACACTCAAATTGTCACATAAAAGAACACACAACACAATAATCTTTGACCCAATTGATAAGATATAATTGCCCCCCTAAACATACAAATCCTGGTACCATCCATCCCTTAGAACACTAATAACAACCTGTAAATACACAAAGCAGAATCTTAACGTCAGTCTCCATCATCCTGCCACGGCTTCTCTCTCTCTCCAGTGCATCCTTTTATAACATAGATTTCTGTTACTTTATCATTGGAAAACAAACCTGTGCCTTCCTCTCTCTCTTTCTCTCTCATATTTTTCTCATTATATGGGTCCCTAAGACCACAAGCTGCTGTGTAGAACTAATTTCAAACTACACCTCAGAGATATTATTTATGCAATGCTATTGCAGTAATTTATGACTACTGATGGAGTTACTTCTCTTTGATGTACATTTCCTCTGTTCTTTCATAGGTAGGTTAAATGCAGCTCAGACTTAACTGGCATTTATTACATTGTAATCTGGGTTTTTCCATCTTCAGTTTATTATTAATAAGGGAACTATGAACATAGTGGAGTATGTTTCCTGGTTATGTATTGGAACATCATTTGGAGGGTTGGGGATTTAGCTCAGTGGTAGAGCACTTGCCTAGAAAGCACAAGGCCCTGGGTTTGATCCCCAGCTCTGGAAAAGAAGAAAAAAAAAAAAGAAGTCAGCATGGAACATCATTTGGGTATATACCCAGGAGTGCTATACCTGGGTCTTCAGGAATTATTATGTCCAATATTCTGAGGAACCACAGCTGATTTCCACAGTGGTTGTTACAGCTTGCAATCCAACAGCAGCATTCCTATTGCTCTTTCTTCAGATCTTAGCCAGTATCTGCTGTCACCTGAGTTTTTGATCATAGCTTTTCTGACTGGTATAAGCTGGAATCTCATGGTTGTTTTGATTTCCATTTCCCTGATGACTAAGGATGTTGAACATTTTTAGGTGGTCCTCAGACATTCAATATTCCTCCACTGAGAATTAGTTTTTTAGCTCTGTACTCTATTTTTCAATAGGGTTATTTGATTCTCTGGAGTCTAACTTAAGTTCTTAGTTTATATTCTTTATTAGCCATCTATCAGATGAAGGATGGGTAAATCTCTTTTCACAGTGTGTTGGCTGCCATTTTGTCCTATTGAGAGTGTTCTATGACTTACAGAAGCTTTTCAATGTCATTTGTCAATTCTTGATCTTAGTGCATAAGTCATTGGTGTTCTGGTCAGGAAATTATCCCCTGTACCAATTCGTTCAAGGCTCTTCCCCACTTTCTCTTCTATTTATTTGAGTGTATCTGGTTTTATGCGGTGGTTCTTGATTCACTTGGAACTTCAGCTTTGTAAATGGAGATAAGAATGTATCAATTTGCATTGTCTGTATTCAAGGGTGTCATTTACCTAATATCTTTCTCAGCCTGTTTATTATTTGAGTAGAGAAAGGTTACTAATTCCTTTGAGTTAATTTTATATCCAGTCACTGTGCTGAAGTTACTTATCATGTTTAGGAGTTCTGTGGGGCAAATTTTAGGGACACTTAAGTATAATATCATATTATCTTCAAATAGAAATGCTTCTATTTCCTCCTTTCCAGTTTTTATCTCATTGACATCCTTTTGCTGTCTGATTGCTCTGGATACAAAGTCAAGTAATTTATTGAATAGGGAGAGAGTGGGTAGTTTTGTGTAGTCCCTTAATTTATTGGGATTATTTCAAGTTTCTTTCCATTTTGTTTGATGTTGGCTACTGGAATGCTGTTGACCTATTTTATTAAGTTTAGGTATGGTCCTTGAATTCCTCATCTTTCAAAGACTTTTATGAGGAAGGATTGTTGAATTTTGTGAAATGTCAAAACATCCAATGAGAAGATGATGTATTTTTTCTTTGATTCTGTTTATATATAGTGGATTACACTGACAGATTTCCATATATTGACCCATCCATGCATCCCTGGGATGAAGTGTACTTGATCATGTTGGATGATATTCTTGGATTCAGTTTGTGAAAAATTTATTGAGTATTTTTACATGGATATTAATAAGGGAAATTGGTCTGAAATTCTCTTTCTTTATAGGGTCTTTCTGTGGTTTAGGTAAAAGTATAATTCTGGCTTCATAGAAGAAATTGGGTATGATTCCTTCTGTTTCTATTTTGTGGAATAGTTTGAAGAGTATTGATATTAGATCTTCTTTGGAGGTATGATAGACTTCTGCACTTAATCGTTCTGGTCCTGGAATGTTCCTTTTTGGGAGACTTTTAATGAGTGCTTCTATTTCTGTCAGGGTTACAAGACTGCTTATGGATCCTGATTTAACTTTGGTACCTAGTATCTATCTAGAAAATTTTCCATTTCATCCAGATTTTCCAGTTTGGTTGGATACTGTCCCTGTATCTTCTGGGTAGTCTAGCTAAGGGTTTATCTATATTGTTGATTTTCTCAAAGAGTCACACACAGACACACACACACACACACACACACACACACACACACACACACACACACACATATATATATATATATATATTTTTTTCCAATTTGGTTGATTTCCACCCAGAGTTTGATTTTTTTTCTGTCTAGTCCTCTTGGGTGTATTTCCTTATTTTTGTTCTAGAGCTTTCAGAAGTGTTGTCAAGCTGCTAATATATGCTCTTTCCAGGTTCTTATTGGAGGCACTCAGAGCTATGAGTTTTCCTCTTAGCACTGCTTATATTGGGTCCCATAAGTTTTGGTATGTTGTCCCTTCAGTTTCATTAAATTCTAAAAAGTCTTTAATTTCTATCTTCAAATTTCATAATGTCCTAATTTTTAGTAGCCAGATACAACTACAAATTGATTAAGACTAATGGAGATACCTAAGCCAGTTGGTCAGAGCCAATATAGAAGTGTTAGGAGAAGTATCAAAGGAGCTGAAGAAGATTGCAGCCCCATAGGAAGAACAGTATCAACTAACCCAGATCCCTCAGAACTCCCTGAGACTAATCCAAAACCAAGTAGTATACATTGGCTGGTCCTGCCTGCACAAATGTAGCAAAGGACTGCTTTGTATGACCTCAGTGGTAGAGGATGTGCTTAATCCTATGTATATTTGATTTGCCAGGGAAGAAAGATGTTGGGGGTGAGGTGAGGGTGGATAGGAGGGTGTGGAAGAACTCAGTGGTGGGGAGATAGGCAGTGAAGAAGTTGGGGGAAAGGGACAGGGAAGGGGGCAACTTTTGGAATATAAATAAATAAAATAATTTAACATAAAATAAAGCAATTTTTGAAAATTTAAAATAACAAGGTATTTTTCCTGTTAATGTGAGTTATATGCTCAAATCAAATATAAAATTTTCTATGTTATTTGGAAGAGTTTTGTCTTTTTTTATACTTACTATGCCAATATGCTGATTCAGGGTCATTCAGTGATATAGAAAAGATATCACAGTGTCCAAATTTAGCATATCTAGATTCAGGTCTCCATCCTCATAAACTGGTAGAGCTATATCCATAAAAAAACACCACCAGGTTTTACTTCCAAATGTAATGCTTTGAGAAGTGTTAACATCTTTACATTGATTCCACAGAGAAGTTTAAAGGAGGAGGAAACATTGGCTTTCTCTTTTATTCCTATTAAAAGAAAACTGTGTAAATACTTTTTGGCATAGTTAACAAGAATTAAGCCAGAAAAAAGATTTTTCTAAAGAACAAAGCAAAAAGGAGCCAGTTAACTATAGAGGTTCATTTAAATACAATTTAAAAGGTGATAGGAAACATTCAAAGCTCATTAAAATCTGTGTGTGGGTCAGCAGGGTCCTCTAAGTGACTATTGATAAGGATTTAAGGTGTCTGTTTTTAAGATAGTTCCTTAGATAGTAGATCGTCTTTTATAGCAAAGTGAAGTGTTCTTTCATGCCACATAAATATTGCAGTGAGCATTTGGGTCCTCTTGGCCACAATCAGCACTATGATATTTGTAAACTACCTGTGCTCCTGAAAACACACTTAGGGAAGAAATAAAAGCCTATGGTTTTTGGTTACAGGCCATGGCCTATGTTACTAGTATGCCAAGTATTCTCACTTGCTGGAAATAAAAGACCTCTGTTAAGCTCCTTCCAACTATAACCAGGCTGCATGCAAACTGAGTCCATTTATAAAATAGAGGTCTTTACACAGAAACTGTAGATAATGTACATTTTACCCTTCTTTTCTCTCCCTAAATTTATGTTTTGCAGAGCAAGCAATACTGGTTTTCTTTCCTCCAAAGATCATTTGCCTGTAACTCAGATAATTATCACTAACAGCAACAGAACAAACTCAGAAGCAGCTTGGAGAATTGGCCCCTTGCGTTGCTATGGTGACCGTGAGTACATCCCCCACCCCCCTGCACACCCACACCACCACCTCCTTCTGATGTTTCCCTTTCCCTTTTCCATTCAGTTTCCTAGTCTGGAAAATTACCCACAACCCCATTTATTTTTACACACCTCATTGGAAACAAACCAATCATGTTTTAGGTCTCTCTGCTTCACAGGACACTTCTGGAATGCTGTCTCATTTTCTACCGAAGCTTCTTACCTCCACTTTTCTGCCTTCCATGTGGAATTCAGCGCTGATATTTCCTTCTTTTTTAAAACCACTGCTTTATCTGGCATTTTCCTAGAAAGCCTTGGCATTAAAGGTTTCCTCCGACTTGAAATGAGCTGTAAGTGCCATTATTTATTAGCCTAATGTCAGTGATTTATGGAGTTTTACTTTATCTCTGCTACCAGCCAAAAACACAGTTTTTAGCAGCAAGTTAATTTCACTGGCTATCAGAAAAAATACCACTTAATCTGTCATAGGCAGCTAGTGTGTTATGAGTCATTACGTTCTATAAGAGTTGGTAATTGTTTCATCAGGATATGGGCATTCCAAGCATAGCCATGTATACATTTTGCAGGCTGCATTATTTATTAAGACATAGTCATTTATTTAGCTGTCACTTTTAGCTGTGACACTCCAACAACATACTCTATGAGAAGCAGGGATGACTACTATTGACCACTCTCTTTATATTCAGGATCTACCTTACTATTGTTTCTATGTTTCAGAAGTCATTTTTTTGTTTGTTTTTGTTTTGGTGGGGGGGTTATGGTGGGTGTTTGTTTGTTTTGTGATCTGGGAAAATAGCTCAAGTAAATGACTTTCATCCAAGCATGAAGACATAAGTTCAGCTCCCCAGAACCTAATCACCATAGCCAAAAATTAACCATGATGAAGGAGGAAAAGACAGGCAGAGCAGTGCTGTTCATCTAGCAAATTTGGTGAGCCCCAGGTTCAGCAGAGACTCTGTTCCAAAGAATGAGACAGAGAGTAAATGAAGAGGGACTTGGGCATCAACTTCTGGCATTCATGACTAGGCAAAACCCTCTCATCTCCCACCCCTCCCAATCCCAAATACACAATCACACACACACACACACACACACACACACACACACACACACATACACATGCATGCTCACGCACATCCAATTTCTTATCTCCCACCAATAGAAGATTGTAACTAGTCAGTGAAAAGTCATGCTGAATCTTTTTTTTTCTTACCAGCAGTAGTGTGTTTGTAAGTTTAGATGCATGATTTATACCTTTGTAATATCCCTACCCCCATCTCTGACAACTGCAAAATAATGATCATGAAGCCACATGACCACTGAAGAAATATGGATCAGACAACTTTCTACTGTGAGACATTGTATGTCAGCATGTTAAGAAAAATACATGCAAGTAACAAAAATATGATTAATTAATCTTTATTAAAATGGGAAAATGTATTTTCTCTGTTTCAGTAACAATAACTTTAAAAGACTGTCTACAAATTTGTATTTCTGAAAACTTGTCAATGACTTCATTAAAGTTGGTTCCCCATACATGTTCATGTTCAAATGAGACTAGAAATTATTTGAGCCTATTTATTTTCTCTTACACTGAGAAGATAATATTTTTCATATTTTATTCATTTTCAATAAGTTTTGTTTTTCATAAAACATAATAGATATTCAAAAGTTTTAGGAAGATTTTTTTCAACACAAGGACATGTTTGGTAAAGCAAATCATTTTTTTAATAGACTCTAAAAGATTATAACACTCTCTATATCTATCTTTGCCAGGATCAATCCAAAGATTTCAAAATATCTAAATAATAAAACATCTTTCCAGAAAATATATTAATACAAAATTCATCATAGATTTTTTTCCTGCTTGATAGAAAATTATCAAGGGTTTTCAGTAGCTTGAATTCTCTTGATTCTATTGCTAACACTTATGTTTGTATACATTCAGATTTAAGAGAGTAATGGAAAAAAATAGATGAAAGGGAAAAATGCTTTCTTACTCTTACAAACAAGCACACTTTTTCATGGAGTCAGTGGAGCCTATGCAGTTGTTCATTTTAATTCTTCTCCAGGGTATATTGTTCACTAAGTGTTAATTCATCAAATTTATTTATTTAAGGATCACTAATATTTTGTTAAAATTAATAGTGACTTTTGGGTGTGTGTGTGCATATGTGCCTTTGATAGTAGAGTGTTATATCATTAACATTTCTTACAATCACTATAGAATGCTGATTGTAAAACAATAAACAAATACAAAGGGCTTTGGAGAGAGCTCAATCAGTAAAGAGCTTAGTCTAAAACTAGGAGAAATGGAATTTTATCCCCAGTACTCATGTGAGAAATCAAAAAAAAAAAACCAAAAGCAAAACTATGTATTATAGTGTTGTGTGAATATAATCCCAGTTTGGATGAGAAAAAGAGTTTTTAGCCAGTTAAAATCTTTGCCTCACAAAAGAAAGTTGAGAAGCATCCTAAGTAGTGACACCAAGGTTATCCACTAGCCCCTCCATTAATATTACACACATGAATGAATTCCGCTGAACATCTGTAGACCAGCAGATACATAAATGGGTATACACACAGACAAAATAATCAAAAGTAACATTAAACATAGTTTATCCTCTCTCACCGTTGAAGTTGTGTTCCTTGAATTGAATGGTCTCCATTACCTGCACCCTAACTTGTTTTTACTCTTCTCTTGCCACAGCTGCATGAGCTTATCCTTGAGTATCCCTCTCCCCTTTGTTATGTAGATATTCTCCAATTCTGTCACTCAGAAGATTGATTATATCCCAGTGATATAATACCTTTAAAAGCTAAGCAAATGTTTTAGCCACAGATATTGGAAATTTGGGAGATCATCAAAAGGAGACGAGTCCATTTACAGGAGAGCATTGTGCAAAGATTTGAATGGGTATTGATTGAGCAGATGGGTCAGCAGCTAAGTGTTTCTTTTGTGGTTTCAGACTACACACAGGAAAGAAAGTGTGTCAATGTTACTTTTGATTTTGTCATAGTACAAGGACTCCAGCTATTGAAGGAGGAAGAGCTTGTGATTTTATTTTCAAATAAAAATCTTGCATACCTAACTTGATAAGGCTCTGAAAACCAGTTTAAATACCAATCATTCCATCATGAAGACAAAATAATATTAGTGTATGTTTAATAATAATAAAAAACAAACCATGCAGCATTTTTATTCATTAGACCCACATTTAATGTTTTGTTTTTTTATCACAAGTTAGTGGTGACTAAATTCATTACAGATCAGTGTTCTAATTGTTTGCAATATGAAGAAATGCACAATTCCTTTTGCACTGTACAACCTTTTAAATTCAAATGAGTATTACACTTAAAGTAAAAATTATCATGTATTTGTTTTTTATTTACTATCATCATATTGTCAAATATTGCTTGAATACAGATATTTGGTATTAATCTTAAGTGTAAGTCTGGATGTAGTTCAGTAGTAGCATGAAGGAATATCATATACATGACCCAGAGTTGAGTCTCTGTCAACAGAAAGTAGTAAATATATAAGAAATATAAAATCCAAGAACTGTAGGGTCTTATATTTACTAAATTTTTTAATACTATTGCTGTTACAACTTCAATGAAGGGAAAAATCTTAAAGATGTCACCATCTTCTTTAACAAGAATAATCTCTTGTTAGCTAGAGATATGATCACATTACTCATTAAAGCAGATTAAGTTTTTATGCTGAAGAGTTCAGAACAAGAAACCCTACAGGCCAACTACATGGAAAGGAAGAGTCCTATAACAGATGCAGTGATTCAGAATACATACAGTCCCATCCCCAAAGAGTACCCATTTTGTTATCCAAAACAGCATTTTTTTCAAGGTGTGTGTGTGTGTGTGTGTGTGTGTGTGTGTGTGTGTGTGTGTGTGTGTGAGAGAGAGAGAGAGAGAGAGAGAGAGAGAGAGAGAGAGAGAGAGAGAGAGAGATTTGGTAGCTAGATTTGCTTCCAGTATGCTTCAGAGATCCTCTTGTGTCTACCTCCCTAGTGCTGTCACTGGAAAGTATGTACTATATCTGGCCCTTTCATGTGGATCCTAAGGATCAATCTCAGATACTCATGCTTGTAAGGCCAGTACTTTACTGATTAATCCATCTCCCAGTGTGTGACAATAAGACATCATGAAAAAAGCCTAGATTATTGGACCTAGTATGCACATTTTACACACACACAAACACACACATACACACACACACAGTATATTTATTGTATATTGTATCTATATGTTTCTCTTTCTACCATCTACCACTGATGGTATATGTTTTCACATATTTATTACTTACTTGTGCATTGCAGAATTAGTGGTCTCAAATGTTCATGTGATTCGTTGGGCTCACTATAAAACTCACTTTTTACTGGCACACGTAAGCATGAGAATGTATTGGTAGTGGTTATAATACAGTGTGCAGAGGACATGGGGCTTACTTTACCTAATTTTTTTCCTCTTCTCACACTTCTAAGATGCTCCTTTAGTCTAAAACTAGATCTGCCCCTGAAAGGAAATCTGTTCTCACCAGTTATCCAAATGGTCTTGTTGATATACAGCTCACCTTTGCACCTTCTTCTGAGTGACTATGACCCAGAAGAAAAACATGCATAGTTTGTTCCAGTGCCATGACTATTCCCACTATTCCAGGCACTAGATCCCACTAAGACCTTAGAAAAAGTAAAAAACTGTAGTTGGACACATCAACTCTGAGTATTGTCAGAAACAGATCATCATGGGAATCAAATATAATTCTTCTAAGTACTAACATCTTCTGTTGCTGTTGAAAAAAGTGTTTCATTTAAGTAAAAAGTTTTTGGGCCAAGAACATGGCTCAGTGGGTTAAGTAACTTGACATTAATTCTTATGACCCATTTTTAATACTGGGAATATACATAATAGGAGAAGAAAATTCTATTATATAGATTTTCTTTCCATAGTTAATTTCTATTCACATTACATTCTAATCATAGTGCCCTCTCTCCTATCCTCCCCAACATATCCTTACAAATATTTCTCCTCATTAGCCCTCTCCTTCTACTAAGAGAATCTGAAACCTACTAGGGTATCACCTCACTCTAGGACATCTAGTCCCAGCAATACTAAAACCTCCACTCTAAATGGAAGTTAAATCCAGTATGGGAAGGGGGCCAATGGCAGGCAACAGAGTCAGAGACAGCACCCACACTAATTTTTAGGGCTCCCACAGGTAGTCCAAGCTGCACATCTACTACAAATATGCAGGAGGGGGCTAAGTCAACAACCTGCATGCTCTTTGATTGTCTCTGTGAGTCTCCCTTGGGCATGTTAGTTGACTCTATAAGTCTTCTGTAGATGTCCTTGACCCTTGTGGCTGGCTCAATTTTCTCTCCCACTCTTCCACAAGTCTCCTGAACTCTGTCTAATGTTTGTCTATGAGCATCCATAGCTGCGTCCATCCACTGCAGAGTGAAGCATCTCAGGTGAAAATTATGCTAGGTTCCTAGGTACATGCATAGAAGAATATCATTAATAGTATCAGAGATTGGCTTTCTCACATGGGGTGGGTTTCATGTTGAGCCAGTCATTCATTGGCTGTTCCCACAGTCTATGCTCGGTCATCCTAAAGAATCTTTCAGGGAGGACTAATTTTGGGTTGATAGTTTTGTAGGAGGGATGAGGTCCTACTACTTCCAATGTCTTGCCTGTTTATAGGAAGTGGTCACTTCAGTCTCTATATTCCGAGATGGAAGGAATCTCAAGAAAGGTCATTCACATTGACTCTCTGTAGCCTCCCCTTTTCCCTGTCTCCAACTTGTTTCAGAGATACTCCCTGATCCACTGAGTTCTGTTCTACTGCCAAGTCCTCTGGTACACCGCTTCCCTGACACTTGATCATCATCCCCATACTATGCCTCACCCCCTGCCCCAACAAGTTTCTCCTCTTCATCTACCTCTGATAACTATTTTGTTTCCCCTTCTGAGTAAGACTCATACATTATCCTTTACTTCTTAGGTTTCTTTTTTGTTGTTGTTTTGTTGTTGTTGTTATTGTTTTCTTTTTTTTTTCCTGGTCTGTTGCTTATAATATAGTTATCCTGCCCTTTATGGTTAACGTCCAAACTTAAGTTAGTACATACTATACATGTATTTCTGGGTGTGTATTACGTCTCTCAGAATGATATTCTCAAGTTCCATCAATTTACTTGCAAATTTCATGATGTCCTTATTTTTATTCAGCTATAAGCTGAATAGCATTCCACTGTGTAAATGTATCATGGTTTCTTCATCTATTTTTCATTTGAGGGATGTTTAGGTTTTTTCCAGTTTCTAGCTATTATGAAAAAAACTACTACGAACATAGTTGAGCAAGTGTCAATGTGGTATAATGGGGTATCTTCTGGGTATATTCCCAGAAATGGAATAGCTAGGAATTGAGGTAATATATTAGATATTAGCAATCTGTGAATTCCAGATTGCTTCTTGGGTGTGTTTGTTTGCAAAATGTTTTTCTAGGCCTTCCTTTACTCTGAGATAATTTCTATGTATGTTTCTGAGATGTGTTTCTTGTTTGCAACTGCTTGATGGTTCCTACTTTTTTATCCATTTCCTTAGCCTGTGTCTTTTTAGCCTATATCTTTTTAGTGGGTAATTGAGTCCATTGATGTTGAGTTATATTAATGACCAGTGATTGTTAATTCCTCTTATTTTGATATACTTGGTAGTAGTGGTGTTGGTGTTGGTGGTAGTGTGTGGTGGTGGTGGTGGTGGTGGTGGTGGTGGTGGTGTGTGTGTGTGTGTGTGTGTGTGTGTGTGTGTGTGTGTGTGTGTGTCTTTCTGCATGTTTTCTTTATTTTGTTTTCACTGGTATGTGATTTTTTTTTATATCCTGTGCTTTCTTGGATTGGAGTTTCTTTCAAGTATGTTGTTTAGGGCCTAATTTGAGGATAGATATTGTTCAAATTTGGTTTCGTTTGGGAATATCTTATTTTCTCCATCTACAGTTATTGAGAAGTTTTGTTGTTGTTGTTGCTGTTGTTGTTGTCTTATTTTTTTTCACTATGTGATATTTATCCAGGCCCTTCTAGCTTTCAGAGTCTCTGTTGATCTGTCTGTTGTAATTCTGATATGTCTACCTTTACATGCTAGTTGGGCTTTTTCTTTCATGCAATTTTAATATTCTTTCTTTGTTCTAGAGATTTAGTGTTTTGACTATTATATGGCAGAGGATTTTCTTTTCTGCTCCAATATAGTTAGAGTTCATAAGTTTATTGTATGTTCACAGATATCTCTTTCATCTATGTTCCTGTTTTGTTCTATGATTTTGTTGAAAATATTTTTGGTCCTTTGTTCTGGTCCTTTGCCTGGTCCTTGGTTTGGCCCTTTGCCCAGGAATGGCATTATTCATATTTAGCTGGTCACCTTACCTCAATTCATACAATCTAGATAAACTCTAATTAAATATCATAACAAATGGTACTGTTGTTCTGAGGACATGAATCTCCTCTTTACATGTTAGAGATACATAGTTAACCCCATGTATACTGAAAAAAAAAACACAGGTAAAATCAGGATAGACAAAGAACCCACAATTTCAGCAGACCTTCAGACAGGCACAGATGCCCCAGGTCCTTCTGTGTTGAACTATTAGAAACCACTGAAGACAGAGTGTAAAGGGCAAACACGTTTTTAGTATTTAGACTTTGGTAATGCTGATAGTGATCCAGTGCTACAGGAGCTCAGAAATGTCCTCTTCACATTGATGGAGATATATTATGCCTTTCACTAAACATTCTTAATGTACTTTTGCCTGCAATGCAATGTGCCACAGACAATGGATTAATGGATTTTATCATTCTTTTTTTTTTTTTTTTTTTTTACTGCAGCTCCTTCTGAAGTCATATTTGCCATTGATGTTGGGAACAGTCCTATCGAGCTTCTTGTACAGTCCCCATATCCTCTGAATGACAACCAATGGCACTATATACAGGCTGAGAGAAACATCAAGGAGACCTTATTGCAGGTGGACAACCTTCCAAAGAATAAGAGGGAGGTCTCAGATCAAAGCAATTTTTTGCTTCAATTGAGTAGCCAGCTGTTCATAGGTAAGAGATGTCATAGACTACATTTCATGCTAAATACCTACAAGATGGCTTTGTAATCTGGCTCAAAGTGTTTTACAATGAGGAAACAATTAAAATGTAGTGTTATATCCCTGGTGGAGGAGGATGTAGCTCAGCAAGGCTTCTTCCTTGCTTTTCCTTTTGCTGTCCTGGGAATGGAACCCAGGGCCTCATGAAGGGGAGAAAAATAGCTCTGCTGTGGAGCCACGCCTCAATGCCTCTCTGGGAGGCTCTCTGCTCAGCCACAGCCATCACTGGGCAAATGCTTTGCCACTGAGTCTCTAGCACCAGTTTGTGAAATTGCTGACGAATTTGTTGGAACAGAATCCTTGTTATTCTGCCTTGTTCTGGGTCCCAATTCATCTAGCCAGGACAAAGTAAGCTCTCAATAAATTGAACTCAGACCAGAAAAAAAAAAAGAAAAGAAAAAAAAGTAGTGTTATATTACCCCATAAGTTTAATTTTATAAATTGTATATTCAACAATAAAGTTTGTGCTACCCTTTCACAATTGTAGGGGCCTTCTCAGGTTCTATTTTACTAAAAGAGCCTTTATCATTTCTTCTCATTGTGTTTGTTATTTTCAGATGTGATTTTTTGATGACTGTAAAATAAGTTTGCAGTATAGGCATAGAGTTTATCACACTTCTTAGTGATTCTTGACTCCTGATAACTATAGTTAACAGTGTAAACAAATAGTTTGACTAAAACAATTTACTTTAGTCTTCACTAGAAAATATTGGGCCATGTGTTGTCTTGGTTCTATGTCATAATGACCCAAGCTATAGTCATTTGAAAGAGGGATACTGCATTGAAAAAATGCCTCCATATATATGTACTGTAAGTAAGAGAGTAGAGCATTTTCTTAACTAGTAATTGATGTTGTGGGATTGCAGTTGTGCATAACCTCCAATTGGAAGAATACTGGGATTGCAGATTTTTCACCACCATATATAGTCTATACAGTACTTGTGACCAAACCTAGAGCATCGTGTTTAGTAAGCGAGTACTCATCAAATGAGTTATAGCACTCGTTTAAAATTTAGCATATTTTGATATTCTGTAAAAACACACCATTGAGTAAGGGTTGCCTTGATTATATAAAGAGAAGCAACTTGGTCTCTGGGCAGATGTCTTCAGCTGCTCATTCTGTCAGTGAGCACTAGTATCAATATATTCTCTGAAAAGATAGCCATTGATAGTAATAAGAATGGATAGATCCAGAAAATGTGGTCTGAATTTGTTCTATCCTTTATTTCTCTATCTCTTTTTCTCTTCTCCCTCCTTCATTTCCTCCATCAATAGGCATGGATAAGGGAATTCTATTCAGGCATCCTTGTCTGATAGTCAGGACAGAAATATGAACTAGGAAATGTTACTGCTTTTCATGGATCTCATATGTATGTGTGAATATGTGTACTTTATGTATATGCATGCTTATGAGCTGGTGTGAGTGACAGGAGAATATTTTAGATATTATACTCCAAGTCTGAAAGTAAAGCCACTCTTCTCACTGTAATTTAGAAAACAATAATTTGAACAATGTGTTATAGAGCTGTTAAAGCAGAGCTTTAAACACAAGTTGGGGTTTTAAATGTTGATATAACATAATTCTGAAAAAGCTAAAGGTATTTGTTTCTTTGTAAAACTTGAAGTTGGAGCCTTAAACATAGCTGTAAGTTTTAGAATAGCTATTCTACATATCTTTTTCCACTTTTTCTTTCTACCAACACTGGCACTTTTTTTAGCTTACCACCAGGCATGAAACTCTATCTCCATTCTACATACATTTCTTATTTGCTTCCTTTATATTTAGACTAATAAAATTTTTGAATCTGCAAATATTATCACTGCACACATAGTTGATAAATGAAAAGAGATTCTAGAATATAAGAACATCATATTTTCATTTCATCATCCACCATACATATATCTTCACTAGCTGTGTTTTATAGATCCAGCAGAACTAAGATTGAGTGATTTAAAACATTCATATGATTATGGGTCCTTTAGTTAATGAGTAACTCCTTCAAGTAATAGTACTTACCATTGGAAAAAATTAAATTTATTTTGCTTCCTTAGTCTATTTAAACATCATATTTTATTTCTTGTAGGAGGTCTAATAATCATCAAAATTTAGTATCTTCTTTTTGGTAGAACAAGTATTCCAAAATTTTTATAAGTAAAACTCTATTATGAAATTCTAATTTATCTTCAGGAAGTATTTACGAATCTTTCTGGCTGAAGCAGGATCTAAAGGACTGGTTGTCTCAGGCTCACAATGCAATTATCACAACAACAAAGATATGATGAACTTTTTGCAAGTTAAAGTGAAGAGAAGCAGCAGTGGTTTGTTTCAAATTATTATTGCCAGATGTATAAGTTGACCACAGATGCAGTGAGTTCTGAAGTATATGGATGTTGAAGTAAATCTCCAACCTAAATAAGCCTGTGCAAGGAAAACACAACTCAATTAATTTAAATACAAGCTGTGTTCATAGATTGGTCAGATCTACCACTACACTACTACATTCCCAAGCTATGAGATCCATTATACATGACAGTTTCTCTAGGCCATGTGCTTCATTTGCCTTCCACTTCCTCCTCTTCAGTCTCCCTTTCTCTCCTTCCTTTCATTATTTTTTCCCTTTACTCTATCTCATTCTCTCCCCAAAATCTTTTAGCTTCACTTCTCTTCCACTGCCCAATCACCAGCTCTAGCATTTTATTTTGCAAGTTAAAATGGAGAGAAGGTTCATTTGAAGTAACTTGAGTAACTCCTTGTCCCAGGCAGCCCCTCTTGGGGAGGTGGAATTAACATCCAAATACAAACAGCACCAGGGCAATCTACAACATATAGATGGAACTGGAAGAAAGATCTTAAAAGAGTTGTTGCTAAGGTCAGTCTAAGGAGCATGCCCAATTCTGTTATCCTTCTCTCCAGTGAATCCTATCTTACAAATTACTGTGACCTATTAAGTTTGCCTTGATGAACATGAAGGAGGAAAATGCTGTTGGAAGTCATTTTAGTATGCTGCTTTATGTCTCTCTCTTTAGCATTCAGTGCCAGGTACATTTGTAAATGTCATCAGGCCAATAGCAATTTTAGTCCGAACATTTTCATTTTTGTTTAATTAATCAAAGTAATGAATGAATGAATGAATGAATGAATGAATGAATGAATGAATGTTTTGCTTAGTCATTCCCCTAGTTTGCTGTCCATTTATTGTGGTAAAATATCCCAACAAAAGCCACAGGGAAGAAAGGGCTTATTCAACTTACAATTCTAAATTCAAATCTATCAGTGAGCAATGTAGAGGCACTGACTTAAGCCAACTACTCATATCTACAGATCTGTACTGTGAACATGAGTGCCTACTGTATACCAAGCACAAACTGTATCTTATAAAATAGAATGCAGCTCCCATCACTGCCTTGTTTCTACAATTTTATACCATGAAAAGTGCTGACTGATGACTCAT
Organism: Rattus rattus; assembly: GCF_011064425.1. Lineage (NCBI taxonomy): Eukaryota > Metazoa > Chordata > Mammalia > Rodentia > Muridae > Rattus > Rattus rattus. The sequence continues at coordinate 76,206,327 of NC_046163.1, forward strand.
TTCTTGATGGAGTCTCAGAATTAATATCCTAACTCAACAGTATTTTGTCACTATGATAGTTAGGGACATTTATAATATTGCCATGTTGTCCAGTGCATTCATTGACTTAGCAGAATACATGATATTTTATGGAATATAGCTTTTAAAGTATAATAGGTAGCTGAAATATAATCTCACCATTGGGATTATTAACTGTTTAATTATTGTCTGTATGTGTGCATTTGTGTGTTTGTGTATATATCTAGTTTGAATGCATGTTTGCATATGCAGGAGCAAATTTGTATGTGACTATACTTATAAATATGGGCATACATGTTGAGGACAGAAGATGATAACAAAAATATTCCTTGTTAATTTTGTATTTCATGTTCACAGCACAGATCTGTAGATATGAGTAGTTGGCTTAAGTCACTGCCTCTACATTGCTCACTGAGTCAAGGTCTCTTGTTGAACCCATGACTTGGCTAGTGGAGGTAGCCAGCTTGTTCCTTGGAGCATGTTGTCTTTGTCTCCAGAGTGACAGGATTACATGGGGCTGCGATGTTAAATCTCTAAGCTGCTATGTGAGTACTGGACATTTGTACTTCTAATCCACCCTTGTACTGTGAATTAGCATTCTAGATGAGAATTTGATAGAAAAATATTTGACATAAGGACATAATTTCCTTATGGAAATAATGTTCAAGACTGATAGTTCTGTTTCCTGCACACCTCAGGCCTGTGTGCAGAGAAGAGCAACAGAAAAGTCTCACTCCTTCATAGTTGGATGTGGCATATTTCCGGAAATGCTGCACTTGTAGAGTGAACACTTGTGAAAATAAGTCTATGAGTCTCATTTCTACTGTTTCCTCCTTCCCTTTCTTTATTTCATGCAGGCACATGAGGCAGCTGCTTTCATTGCAACCCTACTCAGGAAGCAGAGGAAGATGCATGCTGTTGCTTTGGTCTCTCTCTCTTTCTCTTTGTCTCTCTGTCTTCTGTGTCAGAATCTACCTCCCCCCCCCTCTCTCTCTCTCTCTCTCTCTCTCTCTCTCTCTCTCTCTCTCTCTCTCCCCCTTTTGATTCAGTCCAAGAAAGTCAACGGAAAAGGTTTCATCCACAGTTAGGGTAGATCTTTTGATCTCAATGAACATAATCTAGAAACTCTCTCTCATACATGCCAGAGTCTTGTCTCCTATGGAATTCTACATCTGTAAAATTAACAAATAATATTTATTATGACAAAAGTGAGGTTCTTATGCTATTTACTTATTATGCAAAGTCCTTCATAAAGTAAACAAATTCCTGAATGAAGATAGAACAAAAGAGAGGATGGAAGGAATGAATGTGTTAAAAGAAGAGAAAGAGAGAGAGAGACAGAGAGAGAGAGGCATAAAGATGAAACATAGTAATAGAAAAATCATAAATGCATGAATTTTTGGTAAATGGGGGTTGTATGTGGCCAATTCAGTGCTGGCACCAAGGGAGCTAAAGAAGACTATGGGATAAGAGAGAATCCTAGACTTATTCAGGGATACAGACATAAAGGCATTTCTCTAAAGAAACTACAGGTTTTTAGTTGGTTCCTGTGTATAAAATTGGAGAAGAATTGAGAGCAAATATTTAGACATTCATACTTTCTCTGTTAGTGATTGTAGAAGTAAGGAGTGAAGCTATTATAAATAATGCTGCTATGAACGTAGTGGAGCATGTGTCTTTGTTGTATATTGGAACATCTTTTGGAATACAATTATAGAAAAGGGCAGGGGGATGGGACAGGGGCCTTTTGTCCTGTTATTGGGGAAATGAAATAAGATTTGAAATATAAAGAAGAAGAAAGAAAATCCAATAAGAAAAAAAAATAAAAGGAGTGAAGCTTGTGCACTTTGGTCATCCTTCTTCTTGAGTTTCATGAAGTCTGCGGATTATATCTCGGATAATTCAAACTTTGGACTAATATTCACTTATCAGAGAGCACATACCATGTGAGTTTTTCTGTGATTGGGTTACCTCACTCCAGATAATATTTTCTAGTTGAATCCATTTGCCTATGAATTTCATGAAGTTGTTTTTGATAGCTGAGCAGTACTCTATTGTGCGAATGCACCACATTGTGTGGTTTAGGTATAAGTGTAATTGTGGAATCAGAGAACAAATTGAGTAATTTTCCTTCTGACTCTATTTTGTGGAATAGTTTGACCAGTATTGGTATGAGGACCTCTATGAAGGTTTGAGAGAATTCTGCACTAAAGCCCTTTAGTCCTGGGCTCCTTTTCACTGGGAGACTTTTAATACCTGCTTCTATTTCTTTAGGAGTTATAGGGCTGTTTAGATGTTTTATCCAATCCTCATTTAATTTTGGTACCTGGTATTTCTCTAGAAAATTTTCCACTTCATCCAGATTTTCCAGTTTTTTTGAATATAGGCTTTTGTAGTAGGATCTTATGACTTTTTAAATTTCCTCAAATTCTGTTGTTATGTCTCCTTTTTCATTTCTGATTTGTCAATTTATATATACTCTCTGTGCCTCTTGTTATTCTGCTTAAGGGTTTAACTTGGGTGTATTTGCTTCATTTTGTTATAGCGATTTTAGGTATGCTGTCAAGCTGTTAATATATGCTCTCTTCTGTTTCTTTTTGGAGGCACTCAGAGCTATGGGTTTTTCTCTTAGCACTGGTTTCATTGTGTCCCATATGCTTGGGTATGTTGGGCCTTCATTTTCATTAAATTCTATAATGTCTTCATCTTATTTCTTGATTTCTTCCTTGACCAAGTTATCATTGAGTAGAACATTGTTCAACTTCCATGTATATGTGGGTTTTCTTTTCTTTTATTGAAGAGCAGCCTTAGTCAATGGTGATCATATAGGATGCATGGGATTATGTCCATCTTCCTGTATCTGTTGAAGCTTTTTTTATGACCTTGGAGAAGGTACCATGAGGTTCTGAGAAGAAGGTATATTCTTTTGCTTTTGGTTGAAATGTTCTTTACATACCTGTTAAATCCATTTTGTTCATAACTTCTGTAAGCTTCTGTATGTCTCTGTTTAATTTGTTTCCATGATCTGTCCATTGATGAGAGTGGGGTGTTGAAATCTCCTACTATTATTTTGTGAGGTGCAATGTGCGCTTTGAGTTTTAGTAAGGTTCTTTTACGAACAAAGGTGCCTTTGCATTTGGAACATAGGTATTGAGGATTATGAGTTCATCTTGGTGGATTTTTCCTTTGATTAATATAAAGCATCCTTCCATATCTATTTTGATGACTTTTGGTTGAAAGTCAATTTTATTTAATATTATAGAAGCTACTCCAGCTTGTTTCTACAGACCATTTGATTGGAAAGTTGTTTTTCAGGCTATTAGTCTGAGGTAGTGTCTGTTTTTGTTTCTGAGTAGTGTTTCCTGTATGTAGCAAAATGCTGGGTCCTCTTTACATATCCTGTCTGTTAGTCTATGTCTTTTTATTGGGGAATTCAGTCCACTGATATTAAGAGATATTAAGAAATAATGACTTGCTTCCTGTTATTTTCATTGTTAGAGTTTGAGTTATATTTGTGTGTCTTTCTTTTTTGGATTCGTTGCAAGATGATTATTTTCTTGCTGTTTCTAAGGTGTAGTTTCCCTCCTTGTTTAGTGTTTTCCATCTATTAACCTTTGTAGGGCTGGATTTGTTGAAAGACATTGTGTAAACTTGGTTTTTTCAAAGAATATTTTGGTTTCTCCATCTATGTTAATTGACCGTTTTGCTGGATATAGTAGCCTGGGCTGGTATTTGAGTTCTCTTAGGTTTTGTATGACTTCTGTACAGGACCTTCTGGCTTTCATAGTTTCTGGTGAGAAGTCTGGTATAATTCCTGTAGGTTTGCCTTTATATGTTACTTGACCTTTTTCCCTTACTGCTCTTAATGTTCTTTCTTTGTTTTGTGCATTTGGAGTTTTGCCTATTATGTGATTGAGAGGAATTTCTTTTCTGGTCCAGTCTATTTGGAGTTCTATATGCTTCTTGTATTTTTATGTGCATCTATTTATTTAAGTTATGAATGTTTTCTTCTATAATATTATATTCTATAATACTGAAGATATTTACTGGCCCTTCAAGTTGGGATTCTTCACACTCTTCTCTACCTGTTATTCTTAGGTTTGATATTCTCATTTTGTCCTTTCCTGGAAGTTTTGGGCTAGGAGATTTTTGCATTTTACGTTATCTTTGACAGTTGTATCGATATTCTCTATGGTTTCTTCTGGCCCTGAGTTTCTCTCGTCTATCTCTTGTACTCTGTTTTGTGATGCTTGCATCTATGACTCCTGATCTCTTCCATAGTTTTTCTATTTCCAGTATTGTCGCCTTTTTTTTTTTTAATTGTTTTTATTTCCTGGACGGATTTGTTCAATTCCTTTGTCTGTTTGATTGTGTTTTCCTGTAATTCTTTAAAGGATTTTGGTGTTTACTCTTTGTGGACTTCTACTTGTTTACTTGTGCTGTCCTGTATTTCTTTTTTTTTTTTTTAATTAGAGTATTTCTTATATACATTTCAGTGTTATTCCCTTTTCCAGTTTCGAGCACCGCATCCCCTCCCCCTCCCTTCGCCTTGCCGGTGTTCCCCTCCCAACCCCCCCAAACCGCCCTCCCCAAAGTCTAGTTCACTGGGGTTTCCAGTCTTAACAGTGGGACCCCCTTCCACTGGTGCTCTTACTGGGATGTTCATTTTACTACCTATGAGATCAGAGTCCAGGG